>NW_015505302.1:101113-104544 GCF_001515645.1 Sinocyclocheilus grahami
TCAAATCTGGGAATTCAGATGATATAATTAACTATAGACCAATTATTTTGTCTCCCAGTTCTTTCTAAAGTGTTGGAGAAGGTTGTATCAGAACAATTTTTGCATCACTTAGAGACTAATAATATTTTACACCCTTTACGATTTGGTTTTAGACAAAACCATTCTACAGAAACTGCTACTTGCTTATTATTAGAAAATATTAAGCGGTCACTCGATAAAGGATTTAAAGTTGGTGCAGTATTCCTGGATCTGAAAAAGGCATTTGATACCATAAATCATAATGTTTTAATGTAAAAAATAACAAAGTATAATATATCAAAACAATCTCTGTTATGGTTTGATTCGTATTTTAAAAAATCGTGAACAAAGTGTTGTCATTAATAATTTTAAGTCAGTTCCTCGTAATATTGATATAGGAATTCCTCAGGGAACAATTTTGGGTCCAATTCTTTTTAGCCTTTATATAAATGATCTTCCAGAAGTGTGTCCTGATGCGAGTCTTCAAATGTATGCTGATGACATGGTTATCTGTGTATCTGGTAGGAACTGTATGGAAATTGAAGAAAATTTAACAAGAAATTTAGAGAAAGTGTCAGCTTGGCTTGATGCTTCATTTTTTAACTTTAAATACTAAAAAGACAAAGTCCATATGCTTTTCAATAAGAAAATTACCGGTAACAGAATCATTAAACATTAGAATTAAAGATGAGATTATAGAACAAGTATCAGAAGAAAAATATCTTGGTATGATTTTAGATTATCAGTTAAATGATTAAAGCAAATCTTACTAGCTTTAGAATAATAAGAAATTGTTTAACATATGATCATGCTATTTTGTTTTTAAATTCGATGATATTATCACACATGGCATATGGATTAGCTATTTGGTCTCAGACAAAACAATCCATAATTAATCAGGTCCTTATGTACATTTTTCGAGAGATTGCAGGGAAGCAGTAGATCCACTAGTGCAACTTCTAGTGGAAACTGTAAAGTTATACATTGAGAGAACAGTCTGAGCAAATTATGTTTTGCAGTGAAAGGTGTACAATTTTGGAATTCATTGCCTGACTATTTAAAATCTACTGTAAATTATAATCATTTTAAGAAAGCCACGAAATATTGGTTGATACACCAACAAACCTGTAGTCATGTTTAGTGTACTTATATTATACAATTTTGTACTACTACAAGCACTATGGTACATGCATGGGATGATTATTTTCTCTTTTTCATCTATGTTTATTGTATCTGTCCCTAACAAATAAAACATTAAATAAATAAATAAAAGATGTCTTCCCAAAAAGGACTCTTAGAAACTCCAAAAGGACACCAAAGAACCAAATGATATAAGGAGCCCATATAAGTACATATGAAAAAAAAACAGAATTGTATAGTATGTGTACAGTGCAACAGCAAATAGCTTTTTCACATTTTAGAGAAGTCAAGTTACGATACTGAACAGAACCACATGGTGATGCCAAAAAAAAAAACTAAACCAACCGCCTGCTTACTGCATACATTATATATTCTACAGTACACGGATCCATTCAGAATAACTAAGCACAGCAACATACACATGACAAATCAAAACATTACCGTGAATGTGTGTGGAATCAATGTGAATGTATGGAAATACCTGTGCCTGTGCATAAATTCAATGTGCGATCAGTGCGTCAAGAGCACTCAAACACACATTATTATAACGGTAAATCGCCTTTACGTTATAATAATGATTGCAGTCTTCATCCATCAAAACTTTACTAGCGTTAACGTGTTAACGTTGACAGCCGTACTTTAAATGTAAAATTACTTTAATATTGAATAACTGTCACGAATCCGGTCCATGAACTTCCATCTGCTAGCCATCAGAGGTCACCCTTTCCAATTTCATTGACTCTCGCACTACACACTGTTGCACATCACCCCGGACTACATATCCCATCATTCATTGCACTGATTGCACTCAGCACGGATTGCACACAGCTGTTAACACTGATTGCACCCAGCTGTTTCATATCACTCCCTCACTATTTAACACTCACTCTGATCCCTTCCCTCTGCCGAGTATTGTTTAGCGCATATCTCAGATAGCTACACTACAGAGCCCTCATTTAGTATGTCATTCATCACATCAAAATAAGAATACACAACAAAAGCTTATTAAATAATGATTTAAAATGTACTTATACATGTGAACTGTAATGATTTAAAATGTACAAATATAATTTGACACAATTACAAGCTGCACTTTAGTGTACTTAAATGAGTTAAGAAATATAATCACTTACACGCAAGTGATCTTGTATTTTATTTGTTATATTATCTGCAAGTAATAAAACAAGTATTTTTAAGTAAATAAAAATATACTTAAGCACTTACGTAAACTAGAAGTGCATGTTCAATATGATTAAGCATGCTACTTTTCACAAGGAAAGAAGACTTTGACTTCCTCACTCTCTTTGAATTTGTGTTTGGATAATTAGGTTGCTCTTTGCTAGAACATCTTGTAAAGTGTGTGGGTCAAACCCCATAATAACGATCCGGCCCAAGGCATAAGCGAATTAAGCGGATGCTTAGGGCCCCCATGAACTATATGATACAGCCTATTCTGATTGTCAAATGTGTGTAAATTAATTAGTTTTGTTGTTTAAACAACCTTAATGACCATGTTAGTTGATCTAGTATAATGCACACTGGAAGCTGTTGTGTGGATTTGTTGGATTCTCTCAAAATGCATGAAAGTAAGTGGCCAGTGAACTGGAGAAAAACAGAGTAAACTTTATGGTTACCTACACATTGTGTATTTGATAGGAATAAAACGCGTCGTCAAATTTTAATTGAAAGGATTATTATTGGCACTTTCCATATAAATCAGTGTGTATTTAAACTTAAAATGTCTTTTTTTGCTAGTACGTAATTGAAATGTCTATTTAAATGTCTGAAAATAAACTTTATGCGGTTGAAAACACCGAACAGTTGTGATATAGGAAAAGCACTGAGCACGTCTTTCTCTGGCTCAGCGCCAGCAAAATCGCATTTCGGGGGTGGAGGGGGGACATATTGGACCTGGGGTGGGGTTATTTACCTTAGCCTACTTTTGGGATCTTTGCTATATTCTAATATCATTATGCTTCAGCTAGCTAGTCATAGATCAAGAGTTGTTGTTTTAGATGTGCATTTAATAATTTGTGACCCTGGACCACAAAACCAGTCTTAAGTCTCTGGGGTATATTTGTAGCAATAGCCAAAAATACATTGTATTGGTCAAAATGATTGAATTTTCCTTTATGCCAAAAATCATTAGGATATTAAGTAAAGATCATGTTCCATGAAAATATTTTGTTAATTTACTACTGTAAATATATTATATGTAAACATATGCGTTATGTTTATGTTTTATATTCAGATGATATATAAATCTCAATTTC
>NW_015505302.1:105622-113774 GCF_001515645.1 Sinocyclocheilus grahami
TATTTAAACAACGCAGCGCAGGACGGGAAAATGAGAACTGCGTCATGCTGAAACTAGCAAAAACACTTGTGCCGCATCTTGCACCACATTGCACCGGGTGTATGATAGGGCCCATAGTGTACGAATAATCAAGCATTGACAATATTGGCAGCACTGAAGGGCCCCCCTTGTAAAATTCTGCTTAGGGCCCCGTAAAGGCTTGGTCAGGTCCTGCTCTATTAGATTGAGCAGACAACTTATTATAAATCTTTCCATTTATCAGTTTCCTCCATTTCTCATGCTTCCGCTTAGTCTGTCTGTCTTTCTCCCTCATTCTTTCTCTGCGGTGTGAATGAGGAGGTCTCTGTGGGGGCTCTGTCAGGGTAAACAGAGGCAAAGGATCTCCTGAATTTTAGTCCACAATGCAACCCTGACCTTCGTAATTAAGCATTAAACCAGACACACATGCTGCAGCATTTAGAGGCACTTTTCGTTGTCCACACACATTCATGCTAAAGAGGGCTACAATACCTGGAGAAAGTGATCCGTTAGCATTACCATGCATCTCAATTAGAGTTGCTTGATTGGCACAGGACCCCTGGAAGTACACAATGTGAAATCTGCCATCTTCCTTCAGTCAGTCTCCTAAACTGTGAATGTCATGTGACTAATTACTCTGAAGCTGGAGCTAACAAAACAATCAGAGGCCCAAGAAATGATATTTATTATGTATTATTATTTACCTGTTAATAAATTCAGAAATCATTCTAATATGCTGATTAAGAAATATTTTGTATTATTATCAATGATGATTGATGTTATCAATGATGTTGTGCTGCTTATTTTTATGTTAAAATATTAGTGTATTTTTCAGGATTCTTTGATGAATAGAAACTTCAGAAGAACTGTATTTTTATTTAAATCTTTGTAACATTAAGTAATTTTTTAATCAGAAGTGACAGTAAAGACATTTAAGATTTCGGTTTAAAAAAAAAAAAAAAAAAAAGCTGTTCTTTTAATGTTTCTATTCATCAAAGATCCTGAAAAATATTAAGTAGCTCAACTGTTTTCAACATTGGAATAAGACTGGAGTTGTTAGACAAAAACTAAACATAACCGTAACATTAATCCCCCCTCCCACGCGTCCCACGCCGTAACGGTACCATCGGGGAGGGCGCCCTGGAGGCTGGTGCAGGACTGGAACAGGCACTTGAGGGCATTCTGGAGGAGCGGACACTGGAGGGCGCTCTGGTGGAGCAGGGCTGGCTAACTCGGGGGAATCAGGAGACGAAGGAGGGCTGGATGGGACCAGCAGAGGCGAAGGAGACTCCGGAGATGATGGAGAGCTGGCCGGGACCAGCGGAGACGATGGAGAGCTGGATGGGACCAGTGGACATGAAGGAGAGCTTTCTGGAGAGGATTCTGGGGTGAGGATGGGGGCCGAGAACTCTGGGGGTAGCGCTACGTCCATAAGCGCTGAGAGGCATGCTGGAGCAGACTCAAGCGCTGGAGTTTTGGATGACCGCCTCCTCCTCTTCAGCCTCTTACTTTGGGCTAAGTTTTGAAAGAGTGAAGCGGTCGACGGGCTTGAGTGAGCGGAGGCCGGCAGGTTTGCATCTGCATCTTGAGAATGCTGCGGCTGGCGAATTTGAGTGGGCAGCGGGCTTGAGTGAGCGGCTGCCGGTGAGCTTGAGAATGCCGCGGCCTTCGGCCTTGACTTCGGAGCGGCCGGCGGGCTTGCGGTAACCACATGTGACGACCACGGGCTGGACTCCGCTTCATCCACGGTGAGAGCTGATCCGGCGATCCACAGTGCGAATTTGATGTCGCTCTTCAGTGACCAGCATGGATCAGCTCCAGGTCTCGGCCGTCCTGGAAGATCAACATTGTGGCCCCTGAAGGGCTATGAACACCATTAATAGATGCCAGCTTCAGCCTCATGTTAGGTCCGTTCTTCTGTTATGCTCTGGTAGTGTGAAGGAGACGTGGTGATGAAGAGCAAAGTTTACTTTAATAAAGTAAATAACTCCTACAGGTACACTAACCAACTTAACATAAACTAGAACAGACACCGACTAAGGGAAAACTGAGGGTATTTGTAGGGGAACAAACAAAGGAACTGATGAGTTAATTAATCAAACACAGGTGAACAAAATGACAATCAGGAGACTAAGTAAAACTAGGTTACAGGGGAACAGGTTAACTGAAAACACAATGAAAACCAGGACAAAAACTAAACAACCCTAACAGGAGTAATGATGCTAAACATTCAGCTTTGCATTACAGGAATAAATTACATTTTAAAATATATTAAATTAGAAAATGGTTATTTTAAATTGTAGTAACATTTCACAGTATTCTTCCAACCCGAAACATTTGAATGATAGTGTATGTATGTGAATAAAAGGAATTCACACTTTGAAATGTGTCATACTAATAAGTTTGGCAAGGAAATATTTACATTTTGAATCTCCCTGCAGTAAATATGGAAGCAAATTTCTGACATTTTGGACTTGTGCTCGTCTGTGTTTACTGTATGTCAAAGTCAAGGTTTGTCTCGTTTTTGCCTCTAGAGTCTGAACAAAGCACAGTATATTCTTGTGATTCACAGTACCTCATTTTCACTGATGAAGCATTTGCTGTGTGTGAGAGCTGTTGCAGATGCTGTGTGGAGCTAAGCGTCCCACCTCATAACTCTACTGAAAATCATCTACTCAGCATTTATGGTACTTACAATAAAATTTAAATCACACTAGAGCTCATAAATCAGCGGAGAAACCCAGAATAGTACAAACTTGGATAGTTTACACGTTTTCCTGCCTGTTTTTTGTCTTTACTTGAGGTTTTGATTGACAGAACTGACATTTAGAGCTGTGGTTGTCTCTACAGCTGTTATGCTGCTTTCATGTCACTGCCAGGAAGTTCCTACATATAAGTTCTGAAGTCTAATTACAGTGTGATGTCCATTCAAGTGATTTAGAATAAAATAGATGTTAGACATTTTCATATTTCTTCCTCCCTCTTTCACTTCCTGACCAGCACAATGTATTTAGTATTCCTGCAACAAAACAAAGAGCAGTCAATTCATAAGTGTAAAATTGCCTTATCTGTGCTTGTGCTGCCACTGAGAATGATGGGAAATGTAGTTTTGTAAATGCCCTCAACTCACAAGGTTTTTGCACAAAAAGAAAATTTCTCACTGGTAACTACGCCATTGTGGTGTCATTAATGGCTCTCATCTCATAAATGCGATCAGTTGTAGGCATTACACTTCTCTAATGTTGTTCTCTGCTATAATGTTGGTCAAAGTGGTGGTGAAAGACATCAACCTATATGGTAGATGTGCAGAGAATCAACAAAAACTATCTCCGACAACAACGCCAACAGACATCACAGGGGTAAAACCCAACAAAGTGTCTGTTGCCGTCTGTTGGCATTTGTCGGTGCGGTGTAAATTGGCTTTAAAGGGATAGTTCACCCAAAAAAAAACATTTTGAACAATTTACTGAACGCAAATTGCGTATGCTATTTTGTGTCAGCTGTGCCACGCGGATACGCTGTTTAAGTCATTTACGTTTTGATTTGAATGAAAACAACGTATCCGCGTGGCACAGCTGACACAAAACAGCATACGCCATTTACGATCAGTGGAAACTCTCCAAAATGGCGCTAGGGTGACGCAGAGGAGACGAATTGTTGAATAGAGTAGTTTTTTTTTCTTTTGCTCACAAAAAGTATTTTCGTAGGGTCTCTTTCAGTAGAGTTAAGATTCAGTGTAAAATGGCGCTAGGGTGACGCAGAGGAGACGAATTGTTGAATAGAGCATTTACGATCAGTGGAAACTCTCCAAAATGGCGCTAGGGTGACGCAGAGGAGACGAATTGTTGAATAGAGTAGTTTTTTTTTCTTTTGCTCACAAAAAGTATTTTCGTAGCTTTGTAAAATTACGGTTGAACCCCTGATGTCACATGGATTATTTTACACATGGAACATTTATCTATGTTTCTGGGCCTTGATCGTGTAAGGACACTTGCTGTCTATGGGAGCTCTCAGATTCAATCAAAAATATCTTAATTTGTGTTCCGAAGATGAACGGAGGTCTTACGGGTTTGGAACGACATGAGGGTGAGTAAATAATGACAGCATTTTCATTTTTGGGTGAACTATCCCTTTAAGGTGCAGTCACATTTGTGATTTTTGCAGGCCAAAAAGATCCATTATCTACAATCAGTATGATAGCACACAAGCACAGCTCATGCAGAAGTCACTTTCAAACCAAGCAGTTTTCCCTGTTATGAACTTGAACCTGTTGCAAAATCTGGAAGATATCACAGATATTTTGAAGTTCCAAAAAACAACTATTGTTGCTGTTTAATCTTTAAAATCAATCTATTGGCTGACCTCTGATTAAAAAAAAAATAATAAAAAAAAATAAAAAACACCTGGATGATCTGATTCTTTAAGGGGATATATGCTGCGTTCCATTTGTACTCGAAGTCGGACATTCTGAGTTCCCAGTAGGAACTTTTAACTGGAACGCCAGAGTTCTGACTCGGAATCCCGGAGGAATCGCAACAACTCCAATTTCAGGATCCAGTAGGTTGCTCAGTGCATCAACAGAAGCGAAACAGTAGTAATATATTGTTTATTAGCACTTATGTTTGTCTGTCTCAATGTAATGCGAACAGTGGATGTGTTCATCTTGGTTTTCTGACTTCTCTACTGGAACATGGTCTACTTGCGTGTGACGTCATTCCCAGCTCCGACATCCGACTTCCGAGGTAAATCGAGCACAGCATTAATCTTGCCCAACACAGATTCTATTCCTGACCATCTATCGTAGTTATCATAGTCTACCAGTCATTCTTGTAGGTAGCAGACTTCTAGGGCCAGATTAGCTAAACAGGTCAAATTAGCGTGAGACTGCAATCTCATAAAAAGCACAGATGGGATTGGAAAGTTCTGCGGTTTATCTACTGACAATGTGCAAACTAAAGAACATAGACTCAGCCAGATTAATTCCATAATGACCAATGCAATCTACCATTAAGAGCAGTGCAAATTGGCGTAGGGTTGCAAACAATCAGAGCCAATGATAAGCATGTGCTGGTGATCTACTAACAACACAGACAGAAAATGGGTTAAGAACATGCTTTTTTGGGCATTAAATAATGACACAAATACCAGTAAACTGACTTCTTCAAACCTTAGTAAATCACCACTGGCCCTATTCGGACGGCAAGTGTTTCTCATGTGGACATCTGTAAAAATAAATTTACATGGCACCTCAGTGATAAAACTCATGGATTCAGATGGCGATTTATTCATGGTGGAGAAGCGAGTTCTGTGATCCTACGAACCTTGGAACGCGCTGCTCATGTGGCCAGTCGCATGATTGTCTACTGTGAATAAAATGTCATATGTTTGGAATAATAAAAATAAATTCATGTTTTATAATATCCTATTTATTATTTGATTATTCAAATCTCCTGCTTAAAAATATGAAAATAGACACCATAGTTGAAATACAGGTGCATCTCAATAAATTAGAATGTCATGGAAAAGTTCATTTATTTCATTAATTCAACTCAAATTGTGAAACTCGTGTATTAAATAAATTCAGTGCACACAGACCGAAGTAGTTTAAGTCTTTGGTTCATTGAATTTATTTAATACACAAGTTTTACAATTTGAATTGAATTACTGAAATAAATGAACTTTTCCACGATATTCTAATTTATTGAGATGCACCTGTAGTTTTCTGTCTTGCATTTTATCTCTCAAAATGTTGGATGTCATGAAAAATGTGGAGATTAGAAGAAAAAAGTTAATGCGACATCTTTTTTACGTAAGGTAAACATAAAGCTTCTTGGTTTATATTTTATGTAATTGTAGACTATATAATACATATTTAAAAATTGTATTGCATACCTGTTGCTGCCATAATAATGACTAATTAAAAATGTTTACATACTTTTTTCTCTTCTTTTTGTTCTTAACAGCTCCCACTCGCTGTGGTGGAGCAGTTATGAAATATTGTTCTTGGAAATACTTTCCAGCATTTCAGTAATAAATATGCATGCAAATTACAGCGAAGTGCAACAGTTAGCGTACAATTTTCGGCAGTGGTCAAAAGGATTTAAACAGTGAATTTTGAATCGATTTCTTCTTGTAAACTCAGAGATGTGAATTCGGATGCATTCTGGCATTCTGGATTCAGACGGCAAAAAAAATCACAGCCTAACCCCTGTAAATGTTAAAAATCGCTTACGTCCTCATAAGAAAAAATTGTCAGGCTTTTCATGATACATTTAAATACTCTCCTCCTATACATTTTGTGTCTGAAAGGGAAACTACTACAACTGCATAAGGTCAGTGGCAAAAATAACTGTTTCCATGCCTTTTCAGTGATAACTTTTCCACTGTGTGTTTTTAGTAAATCCAGACAGTAGTTTTAACATCAAAAGAGAGTTTGCACTGGCTCAAGTTGTTAGTAAATCTGGCCCTAAGTTTGTTGGTGGCCATATATTTTCACAAAATTGAAACATGCAAAAAAAAAAAAACTATTTTGTGAGTCAGTAAATTGCGTGAGAATCCTTGTGTTTTCCCACTGCTTTATTCTCGAGTGGCTCGTAAGTTTTGACACCAGCAGCAGGTTGTCACCTTGCTCTGTGGAACCAATATGCTGTATATTTTCTCAATTTGTTTTAATAAGCTCTCATCTTCTCTCAAAATTAATTTACATGTCTCTCATCCATATTTCCCACTGCTTCATTGTGCAGGGAATTTACTGGAGCACAGATAAAACTTGCACTAATTAAAAAGAGTTGGCCTTGTGTGTGTGTTGTACTGAGTGTTTCTGGAGAATGTAACCGGCTAATAGGTTATTTGCACAGCTCATAGCTCCTGGGTCTCACGTTATATATGTGTTTCTCACAGTCACAGTCTGTGATGCTGTAATCAACTCATCTTTAATTTTACCTTCTCTCTGCCAGTCATACGTTTTACACATATAAACAAACACTAAGATATAAATACATTTTTTATTGAATCTGCTCTACTGTTTTTTTTTTATTTTACGTAAAAAAAAAGATTTAAATTAATTCCGGATAGTGTTTTTAATTAAATAACTTTTTTTTACCCTTAGTAGTTTGTTTTGACAATTACTGTAGCATTTAATACTTAATAAAACAGCACTACTTACTGAGCATTTCTTGAGTAAAATAGCTGTTAGGGCTGGGTATCGTTCAAACATTTTCGATACCGATACCTTGACTTCGATACCGGTTCCTGAACGATACTTTTTTCAATACCAATTTTATGAAATCCATTTTAACAAGATTACATTACACATTACCTCAAAAAACTTACATTACACAAGTATCGAGTTCGATTCTTTTTAGGCACCGACTGAATCTCTTCAAAGTCAGTAAGCCAATATACAGCAAGCTTTATGTGCCTAAATCAGTGATTGGCTCTGGTGAGGCATCAAGGAAAACGCATGTTATGTGACCATTTATGCACAGTGTAGCAACATGGTACATTAGACAATTTTTAAATTTTAAACTATGCTTTTACTCAAAACACACTTTAAACCACCATTAAGTGTTTGTAATAACCTCCGATTGCAATCTAATGAGGGTTTTGGTCATATAATGTTATTTGTAGCCTTTTATAGCAAGCTAATCACTACACCTGCTTAGCATTTCTCATGTAAACACCCTGTATTGTTATGAAAATACGTAGAATCTCATGAAAATCACATACAAATCATATACTGTCATAATCGTGTGTTTATTAGCTTCATGTTTTATCCCTGTAAATGTTTTTCTGGAAGTGTAACGCACGCTCGTCATCGGAGAGAGGGCGGTTATGAACACATAACATGATTGACATCTAAACAGTGAATGAGCTTCCTCTGAGTCAGAACAGCGATCGGGTAAGATAAAACATACTGATACAGCGCTGGAAGCAGTTAATGCTCATCAGTAGGGATGGGTATCGTTAAAGGTTTTAACGGTATTACTACTCTTACCGATACTGCTTATCGAATCGGTACTTTAACGGTATTCTTATCGGTACTTTTTGTTATATATATTTTGGCATTTTACAACAATGACCGACTGATCTGATTCTGACGTTACGTTTGGGTTTTAGGGAGGAACGAATGCGC
>NW_015505302.1:115301-116850 GCF_001515645.1 Sinocyclocheilus grahami
TAACGTCAGAGCTTATCGATACTCCGGTCTTTCATAATTTAGCCCGGTACCGATTAAATACTGGGTTTTGGTACCCATCCCTACTCATCAGATCGCGGAAATCATTGAAAAATGAATAGAAATTATGATTCTGTCTATGCTATGCATTTTAAAAAGAAAACACTAGTGTAAGTGTAGCCTAGGGACAGTAGTCCTGGGGACATCATCAGTGAAGAGAGGGCTTCTCTGTCTCCTGAAAAAGTGGACACGCTCATTTTATTTGAATAAGAGCTGCTGAGTGATTTAGAGATCATAAGTATGTCGCAGTGAGCCTCACATACTGACTTAAAACTGTTCCTTTTTACTGACTTAAAACTGTTTAGTGGTATCAAAAAAAGTATCGTTCAGGAACCGGTATCAAAGTCAAGGTATTATTATCGAAAATTTTTGAACGATACCTAGCCCTAGCTGCATCTGCCACAATTTAGTTAATTATTTTGGCGAATCAGACACTAAAACAATAAACAGCATTGGCAAATAAACCACTACAAGCGACTGCAGTTCATTCTTAGTGAATTCCCTCAAGAAACTTCGTGTTGACATTGTTTTATCTGTGCTCTTTCCCTGTCTGTCTAGCTGATTGCCATTATTTCGCTCTTTTACTTCCTGTATGCATCCATTGCTCTATTATGTTGTTTTATGTATATCTTTTCTCTTTCTCTCACTCTTTTGTATTCCTCTTTGACCCGTTGGCTTGCTCACTGTTATTACCTCTATTTTCCAAAGTGCTCATCTCTTCCATTTCTCCTTTTGTCTCGTCCCCCTCCTTTCACACTCTCCACACTCTCTGAAGGAGCAATACAGATAAGCACCAGTGCTCTGAAGGTTACAAGATGCATTCAGCTTCAAGGACTCTTGCTGTCTAAGAGTCATCCTCGCCCTTGCCTACTACCTCACCAAGGAGCCAATCACTATCTTATTTCAGCTTTGTGCCACATGTTTGCTCGGGCCAAAAATATACTCAATGCAAGTATGCAAACGCAAATGCTTGGTCAATGCATCGCAAGGACGGAGTCCCCTTGTAAATACTTAATGTGGTTCTGTGGCGGTTTCAAAGAGGCCATTGGTTCTGGCATGTAATGCTGGTGTGCTGATGTCATCCTAGACTTCTTAAGTAGCCTAACCAGCAAGACGCCCTTGATTTACCAGTTTCACCGCTGAAAACCAGGAATAACGAGCCTGGAAATTTAGTCCGCTGTCAATCCTCCCCACTTTTGCAAAATTAAGTGCTGAGATAGTTAAAACTCCCGGCTCGTTTTAGTCACGGTGTCCTCTCAGGCCCTGTGTCTTCAAGCCCAACTCTCCACACCATCTGTCTACATGGGGAAGTGTCTCAGCAGAGCCCAACTAACATTGTCAGTGTTCTCCAAAGAAGCTTAGTCATCTCTGATAGAACTAATGGAGTGGGATTTTAACTGGCTCTCTAGTGGAGCTTTAATAGAGGATTTTATAAAAATGCTAGTTTGAAAGTGGGCTTTTATTATATTATATTAAATTCTATTATATGGTA
>NW_015505302.1:117121-118988 GCF_001515645.1 Sinocyclocheilus grahami
CGGTTTTTCAGTAAACAATGGGTTACCTTTATGTATTTTCCTTGCATAAAGCTTTTATAATATGCGAACCACTTTTATGGTGTATTTTTGGTCTCCTGGTCACTACACTCTTTCACTGTGATTAAAGTAGGAGTGATGTAGTCAAAAGCAGTTTATTTGTTTTTAAGTTCAGGTCTAGATTTGAGTAGGTTGAGTCTGAGTAAAAACAGAGACCTGAAGAAGGTTCAAGTCCAAGTCTAGACAGAGTCCAAAGGCCAAAACCATGAAGATATGCTCTCAGACTTGAGATGGACTCCCAAATACTACAACACTGCCATATGTTCTTGTGTGTTGCACCATGTTCGAGATGTATCTGTAAGTGCAAATGGGATTTGACATCTATAAGACCAGGTTTTCAGTAAATAATGGTTTAACTTTATGTATTTTCCTCAGTCAAAGCTATCATAAAACTTAAAATATAGTGCACAAAATATATGAAGGGACCTGAAGAATGTCAAGTCCAAGTCTAGACTGAGTCAGAATGCTCCAGAGTCCATGACAAGACTGACTCCAGACGGACTCAAATGCCACAACAGTGCAAATGGGATTCGAGAGCTACAAAGGCCAGGTTTTTCAGTAAATAATTGTTGAACTTAATGTATTTTCTTCACACAGATCTTTTAGAAAACTTAAAATATAGTGCACTAGATATATGGGCCACTTTTATGGTGCATTTTTTGGAGCTTGAGGACTCCTGGTCGCTACACACTTGGGATTAAAGTAGTGAGTGTTGTAGTTGAAACTGGTTCATTTGTGTCCGAGTCCAGGCCGAGACCTAAGTAGGCTGAGTCTGAGTTAAAACAGCGACCTGAAAAGGGTCAAGTCTGAGTCTAGTCTGAGCCAAATTCTCCAGAGTCCATGTCAAGACCAAGACCATGAAGATATAGTCTCAGACTGAAGATGGACTCAACACTGGCATATGTTCTTGTGTGATGCACTGAGTTTGGATATGCAGAGTGCAAATGGGATTTGAGAACTAGAAGCTTTTTCAGTAAATAATGGTTCAACCCTCTGTATTTTGCTCACACAAAGCTATCGGGAGACTTAAAATATAGTGCACTAGATGTAAAGGCTACAATTATGGTGAATTTTTGGAGCTTGTGCATTCTTTAGAATTTCTCTATTTGTGTTCAACATTCTTAAAAGTAAAATATAATTATTGAAAGTAACACTGAAATTGTCACTTCTAGAGTAGGACCAAGTTTTGTGGCCTATCCATTTTTCAACTTTTAGTTTTAATTTTAAGACAAACTGTCTGCTAATCATACACAGTTGGTATTTAGCTCACAGTCAAAGCTAATTCAGTGTCACTTTAAGATGAAATATAGATGAATATGTTGTGTCCTGATGCCAGCTATGACCATAAATGACCTTGGGAAAGTGGCCAGACTCTCTGGGGCTGCATATGATTCCGGATGAAAGACAAATTGATTGTCTTTGTGCTTTCAGCATTGAAATTCAGCCACTGCATATCTTAAAAGAGCCAAGTCATTGCTAATGCACAGTATCCCTGTCTTTAAAAGACTGACTTGTTGGTCAGGCTCCCCCAAGAGAATGTCTCAATTGAAAAAGGTCACATGTGTGTAAAATGAAGGCACTTTCTGCTTATCAGGAATACAAGGCTTGCTCTTTCCACTAAGTAACTGGATTCGAAAATGTAAAAAATAAATAAATAGATAAAAATGCATAAATAAATGTCGGCATCAAGGCGGCTGACAACATTAAATGCACTTGCCGGGGAGGCTTTATTCTTAGGTTCTGGACAATTTTCCCGTCACTTAGTTTTGTGCTCAGTTTTCATATTGTGTGTGTGTGTGTGTGTGTGTGT
>NW_015505302.1:119477-119744 GCF_001515645.1 Sinocyclocheilus grahami
CATATGGTAAACTTGCTTGGTAGCACACTTGGTAAAGCATTGAACTTACAATGCAGAGCGCTTGAGTATGAGTCCCGAAAATGTGGCACAACATGCAAGAATTAATGTATATCATTTTGGAGAAATGCCACAACAGGCATGTTTTTTTCTAATGAGCCTGGGGTGAAAGAACTGTGTATTTATCGATGTTCAAATGTCTTTTACACACACAAACACACACTGTATGTATATATGTGTGTGTATGTGTATATATATATATATATATAT
>NW_015505302.1:119754-123410 GCF_001515645.1 Sinocyclocheilus grahami
GGCAGATATGATCACTATAAACTGTCATTGTATTTAAAAAAATGCAAATGGTTTATTGCATAAGGTTTTTAATTTTTGTGTGAACTATTACTTTAAATACCACTAAAAGATAAAAGTCAAGCATTGCACGTTTAATAATTAGTGTGTGAATTAGCATGATATGAATAATGAATATAATTTTATGAATTAAAAAGTAAACAATAATAATAATAATAATAATAGTAATCAGAATATTTTTCTGGATTTTTCAAAGGAACATGAAATATAGCATACAAGTCCTTATGTGCTATTTTTATTTAATATTTAATTGCATTTCAGATTTTCCATTATTTAACAACAAAAACTTGGTCACTATAAACTGTCAACTTTCATTTGATTGAACTATGTCCACTAAAAGGTAGATATAAAGATGTAGCGAAAATGATCAAGTTATGAACATTTTCTACAATCCACATGTCTACACAAAGGGACTAAATCTTTAGTCATATCCAGAAAGAAAACGAAGGGACTATGTTTCTGAAATCAAGCGAATACATAAGGGAATTGTACAGTATTAAAGTACGCCTCATATTGTATGCTATCTTTATTTTTCTGCCGGCTCCAAACAATACTGTTTTTACCTTTGTCTTTTCTTCATTCTCTGCGAGATACAAGCTTTTTGTCAGTGTCTTACAGTGATTGGCATGTTTATTCTCTCGACCTGTTTTTTTCTGCGCTACACTCCTGCCGATCTGCGGCATATGAGCCTGCTTGATTACTTGAATTTGTGAAGGTACTTACGACAGCAACGTTTGATCCTTTCTTTCCTCATGCTTGAGACAGAAATGAAAGACAACAGGTTGAAGAGCTCCTCTCGCAGAAATCATAAATAATAGGGTGCCTGTCTTATAAAACCCACTCCGCTCGATTTATTGTCAGCCGTGTCAAGGTATCTTGTACCTCCTCGGTGCCCCATGCTTTTAGCTCTAATGAGAATGCTGCTCCCAGGTGTATGCATGTGTGTGCATGAGTGATTTAAACTAGGATGGGATAGACTGATAGGACAACTCCTCTCTAAACTAAATCATTTGCCAGGAAGATGTCTGGATTGTCCTTTCTGGCTAATCGGATTGTGAGCTCTTTGTCCTGGGACTGTGGCGGCTTGTTGAAGCACTGCTGCACCTTGTTGTTATCCTCTATTTAGCTCTCTAACCAACACACGTATGTCCCGCTCAAAACACTCCACAGCTGTTAACTAAAGGAGGATGAGAAGGAAGGGAAACTAAATAAAAGCAAACAAATGTCAGCTGAAATTCAGTTGCTCAGTTGATTCCATTCATGCATTGTTAAATAAAGGAATGCACTGGATATACTTGAAGTAAACAAAATTAAAAGTGATTTTTTTTTGTTTAATGGTTTCCCAAACAATCCTTTTTTTTACCATTTTTTGGACAAACAGGTAATCTCGCAATTTTTTTTTTTTTTTTTTTTTTTTGCAATCAATTGTTCAATGGTGGGTGAGTTAAAATTAAATATTTGGGTCAGTTAACATTTACCAGCTATAAATATTTCTTAGCAAGAAACTGTGTTTTCATTCTTTATATTAAAATGTGTATTTTTGTCCCTGTGCATATTTTCTTGCGTGTTAGTGACAAATAGTGCAGGTCATGTGTTACTCACAAATGAGACAGTCTCCATCTCTCCATAAAACGCCACCTGTTAGAAAATATGAAGACGCATAGTGAGTTTGACCCTCATATTTTCATTTTTGGTAGCTGAATGTGAGGAATATTTCACATGTGTTACCACAATTAATCACTGAAGTAAAACTTAGAACATTTGGACATTAATTCATTTCAGTAGACAGTATTTGATTTAAATCTCTCACATTGTTCACTGTATACCAAAGGTTAGTGATGTAAACCATGTGTTATGTTGCTGATCTTAATAAAGTTGCTGACCAGCTGATAATAATGTGACATTTTATATGCTTTAGGATGTCAAACAACAAATTAAATACTGTGTTCTGGGATAGGAGTAACTGTGATAGGACAAAGTCTTTTAACACTGAGGAAAAAAATCACATTTACTGTTATTGCATGCTTTTTGTGAAGTTTATGGTTGTTCTTACAGAAGCAAAAGCCCACAGCAGTTTCTATGTGTTCTGTAAGACGGTCTGCAAGGCCATTCAGCCTGGAAAACTATGTGTTCGGTGCAGAGACTGCAAACAAGGCACTCTTACTCTCAGCAGGGTATGTATATGTACAACACATACAGTATATGAAGAGTTTGGTTCCAAAACGCAATAAACGCCATTTTTAAAAAATTGATTTCCCGCCAAAATCAGTATTGTATCTGGTCTGTATTGAAAAGTAGATTTGTTATTTTACGCAAATTTGATATCTGCCATGTTATTCTGTCATGTTTTCTCCCTATCTTTCCAAACTGCGACAAACGGTTTCGAATCGATTCAAAATCACCTTCGATTATGAACGCAATATTGCGTAGCTTGTCAGTGCTCTACGGCTCTGTGTAGTAAATGCCGCTCCATCTGAACGCACGTGAAGGAGATTGACTACTAATCACAGAACCGGCTTTACTGACAATCACATGCGATTTATCGTGCAGCCCTAAAAAAAATGAATAATTTTGACGGCATTGATGAACCTGTGGTGGTTTCTGCGGTGGGGAAGAAACGTAAACTATTAATCAGATTAGTATTGACCAAGTTCAGAGGCTGTCATATGTGGATCAACTTACTATGTTGTGTATTTTCAAAAGTTTCAATATGAGAAATAACTTTTATATTGATTCAATGGATTTAATTGCATTTTGGGGAAAACATTTTATGCTATTATAACCTAAAGATGCTATGTGAAAGTTTGAAACAGAAAATAGTGGTTTTCATCTTGCCACTTTCTTGGTAAAGAAAACAAATTTTTACTCAAATTAATCAAAATGGATTTCTAGCATTTTGGAACCAAACTCGTCATATGCTTCTTCTCTAACATGTAGTCATAACCTGCTTTGCATGGACACTTACTTTCTAATTCAAAGATAAATCATGATCATTTATTAGTGCCTTTTTTTTTATTTGGCGTACAGAAGACATTTAGAAACAATTAATCTACAGTAGTTGATATCACTTTTTTTCTCGCCTTTATTTAAGCTCTTATAAAGGTTATCTTTTGGTATCTGTGGTTCCATGAAGAACCTTGAACATCCATGGAACCATTTCATTACACAAAAAAAAGTTATTTAGATTATTTAAACGTTTCTTACAGTGTGGGGGAAAAATGATCTGTTAAGGTTATTTTGGGAAACCCAAAATGGTTCTTCAAAGGCTTCACTGTGAACCCCCCCCCTTGTGTGTATAACTGCCATTAAGGTAATCAACAGTAATGCTCTTTTATATTGAGGAATTTGAAATATGTTTCATTTTCTGTTTTTGGATTTAGAGTCATTGATGTGCCACTCATTTCTGTCCTATTAATTTATTACAAATATATTAAACATGCATTTCATACATACAACAACTTGAATTCACTACTTGTATGATAAGCATGTTATGAATTAAAATTCATAAATGGAGAATAAAGTCTATACAATAAATGCTATACAAATATTATTATTATTATTATTATTATTATTATTATTATTATTATTATTATTATTAT
>NW_015505302.1:130219-153625 GCF_001515645.1 Sinocyclocheilus grahami
GAAAAAACATTATTACTTATATATATATATTTATATATATATATATAAGCCTTGAAAACTACGTGTTCGGTGCAGAGACTGCAAACAAGGCACTCTTACTCTCAGCAGGCTATGTATATGTACAACACATACAGTATATGAAGAGTTTGGTTCCAAAATGCAGTAAACGCCATTTTTAAAAACATTGAGTTCCTGCCAAAATCAGTATTGTATCTGGTCGGTATTTAAAAGTCAATTTTTTATTTTATGCAAAATTCGATATCCGCCGTGTTATTCTGTCATGTTTTCTCCCTATCTTTCCAAACCGCGACAAACGGTTTCAAATCGATTTAAAATCACCTTCGATTATGAACGCGATATTGCGTAGCTTGTCAGTGATCTACGGCTCTGTGTAGTAAATGCCGCTCCATCTGAATATTTATATTTTATTTTATATTAACATATCAGGAAAAAATTGTATTACTAAAACCTGCTTATTATTGCTGTTCTTTAGTACACATTCATAAGTGTTTTGAGACAAAAAACAAACAAACAAATAACCAGAAACAAAAAAATAACCAGACACATTTGCTCTGTTGCCCCAAGTCTAAACATGCATTTCATACATACAACAACTTGAATTCACTACTTGTATGATAAGCATGTTATGAATTAAAATTCATAAATGGAGAATAAAGTCTATACAATAAATGCTATACAAATATTATTATTATTATTATTATTATTATTATTATTATTATTATTATTATTATTATTATTATTATTATTATTATTATTATTATTATTATTATTATTATTATTATTATTATTATTATTATTATTATTATTATTATTATTATTATTATTATTATTATTATTATTATTATTATTATTATTATTATTATTATTATTATTATTATTATTATTATTATTATTATTATTATTATTATTATTATTATTATATTTTTTAGAAAACATTATTTTATTTTATATGACCATATCAGGAAAAAACATTATTACTTATATATATATATATATATATATATATATAAGCCTTGAAAACTACGTGTTCGGTGCAGAGACTGCAAACAAGGCACTCTTACTCTCAGCAGGCTATGTATATGTACAACACATACAGTATATGAAGAGTTTGGTTCCAAAATGCAGTAAACGCCATTTTTAAAAACATTGAGTTCCTGCCAAAATCAGTATTGTATCTGGTCGGTATTTAAAAGTCAATTTTTTATTTTATGCAAAATTCGATATCCGCCGTGTTATTCTGTCATGTTTTCTCCCTATCTTTCCAAACCGCGACAAACGGTTTCAAATCGATTTAAAATCACCTTCGATTATGAACGCGATATTGCGTAGCTTGTCAGTGATCTACGGCTCTGTGTAGTAAATGCCGCTCCATCTGAATATTTATATTTTATTTTATATTAACATATCAGGAAAAAATTGTATTACTAAAACCTGCTTATTATTGCTGTTCTTTAGTACACATTCATAAGTGTTTTGAGACAAAAAACAAACAAACAAATAACCAGAAACAAAAAAATAACCAGACACATTTGCTCTGTTGCCCCAAGTCTCATAACTAACTAACGGTGACACTTCTTTGCCTGAATTAGGAATACAGAACAGCACAAACCCACGTCTCGCTGCCCCCACATGGCTGTCATAAGCCCCATTCCTCCATAGTTCCGCCCGTGGCCTGTTTTATCTTTTGGTCCGTATGGACTTTCTGTCCCAACGCGTGGGCAGCATTACCACCTCTCCGCGTTCTGCTGCTGTTTGGGAAGACTGACTGACACGTCGCTAAGCAGCACCTGCCTTTTCTTTCCGCTCGCGGTGGTCTTCGGCGCTGAGAATCTGTTTGTCCATTGTCTCTGTGCCAGTGCTGCCCCATTCCTGAAACAGGTTCCAGCTCTAAGTCTCTAAGTCTCTCCAGAGAACTTTCTCCAAATATGCTTCTTCTCCAAGAGAAGAAGATGGCAGAGTTTACGCACAGAGCACGTGAGCACGTCATTTGGACCTTTGGAGATATTGGACTTAGCAGCACTTTCAATCAAATGCATTTATCTCCATCAGCAACTCCTAGCTTAAACATCCAGCTTTGGCTTCTTAAAAGATTTGTGTGCATGATATAGACACTTTTAGGCCAAGATCTTCAAATCCTACATCACTGAATTAGGCCTTTGGGGGGAAAACCTGCTTGTTATTGCTGTTGCGAGTTTCTTTGCGCTTTGAACATTAATAGAAAATAACCTTGGCTTACATCTCTCCAGAACACAATTATGAGAAAAACAGTTTTGACTATATTGCTGGCATTATAAATATCTCAATGTGCCCTAAGGCTTTAATTAGAAGTTTTAATTATAATGTTCAGGTTGTTCCCATTGCAATGAAACCCCCTGCCGCATAGATATTACATTACATTACAGACTTAGCATTTCAGATTTAATATTTGTCATACATTGTGTATCAAGTTGAGCTATTCGGTTGTTTTCCCCCTACCTTAAAAGGGTAGTTTGCCCAAAAATTTTAATTATTTAACCATTTACTCGCCTCATATAATTCTAAATTTGAATGTTGTCATTTTTTTATATAACACAAAAGAAGACTTTTTGCAAAAAGTGCACTGTTCTTTTATTAAATGATAATAGCTATTTGTCAAGCTCCAAAAGGAACCAGCAATGCCATAAAAGTAGTTCATATGGCTTGTGACTTATTATTATTATTATTATTATTATTATTATTATTATTATTATTATTATTATTATTATTATTATTATTATTATTATTATTATTATTATTATTATTATTATTATTATTATTATTATTATTATTATTATTATTATTATTATTATTATTATTATTATTATTATTATTATTATTATATTTTTTAGAAAACATTATTTTATTTTATATGACCATATCAGGAAAAAACATTATTACTTATATATATATATATATATATATATATATAAGCCTTGAAAACTACGTGTTCGGTGCAGAGACTGCAAACAAGGCACTCTTACTCTCAGCAGGCTATGTATATGTACAACACATACAGTATATGAAGAGTTTGGTTCCAAAATGCAGTAAACGCCATTTTTAAAAACATTGAGTTCCTGCCAAAATCAGTATTGTATCTGGTCGGTATTTAAAAGTCAATTTTTTATTTTATGCAAAATTCGATATCCGCCGTGTTATTCTGTCATGTTTTCTCCCTATCTTTCCAAACCGCGACAAACGGTTTCAAATCGATTTAAAATCACCTTCGATTATGAACGCGATATTGCGTAGCTTGTCAGTGATCTACGGCTCTGTGTAGTAAATGCCGCTCCATCTGAATATTTATATTTTATTTTATATTAACATATCAGGAAAAAATTGTATTACTAAAACCTGCTTATTATTGCTGTTCTTTAGTACACATTCATAAGTGTTTTGAGACAAAAAACAAACAAACAAATAACCAGAAACAAAAAAATAACCAGACACATTTGCTCTGTTGCCCCAAGTCTCATAACTAACTAACGGTGACACTTCTTTGCCTGAATTAGGAATACAGAACAGCACAAACCCACGTCTCGCTGCCCCCACATGGCTGTCATAAGCCCCATTCCTCCATAGTTCCGCCCGTGGCCTGTTTTATCTTTTGGTCCGTATGGACTTTCTGTCCCAACGCGTGGGCAGCATTACCACCTCTCCGCGTTCTGCTGCTGTTTGGGAAGACTGACTGACACGTCGCTAAGCAGCACCTGCCTTTTCTTTCCGCTCGCGGTGGTCTTCGGCGCTGAGAATCTGTTTGTCCATTGTCTCTGTGCCAGTGCTGCCCCATTCCTGAAACAGGTTCCAGCTCTTCTCATCTAAGTCTCTCCAGAGAACTTTCTCCAAATATGCTTCTTCTCCAAGAGAAGAAGATGGCAGAGTTTACGCACTTGCTGTCAGAGCACGTCATTTGGACCTTTGGAGATATTGGACTTAGCAGCACTTTCAATCAAATGCATTTATCTCCATCAGCAACTCCTAGCTTAAACATCCAGCTTTGGCTTCTTAAAAGATTTGTGTGCATGATATAGACACTTTTAGGCCAAGATCTTCAAATCCTACATCACTGAATTAGGCCTTTGGGGGGAAAACCTGCTTGTTATTGCTGTTGCGAGTTTCTTTGCGCTTTGAACATTAATAGAAAATAACCTTGGCTTACATCTCTCCAGAACACAATTATGAGAAAAACAGTTTTGACTATATTGCTGGCATTATAAATATCTCAATGTGCCCTAAGGCTTTAATTAGAAGTTTTAATTATAATGTTCAGGTTGTTCCCATTGCAATGAAACCCCCTGCCGCATAGATATTACATTACATTACAGACTTAGCATTTCAGATTTAATATTTGTCATACATTGTGTATCAAGTTGAGCTATTCGGTTGTTTTCCCCCTACCTTAAAAGGGTAGTTTGCCCAAAAATTTTAATTATTTAACCATTTACTCGCCTCATATAATTCTAAATTTGAATGTTGTCATTTTTTTATATAACACAAAAGAAGACTTTTTGCAAAAAGTGCACTGTTCTTTTATTAAATGATAATAGCTATTTGTCAAGCTCCAAAAGGAACCAGCAATGCCATAAAAGTAGTTCATATGGCTTGTGACACAAATATCTTTGTGTGATGAGAAGGCTGAAGTATAAAAACGTATTTCACTATTTGCCGAAAATCTTGAGAAGCATAAATACAATTACAGGAAAAAGTATTTTATTCAAAGTCAAAGGCAATAGTGAAGTTAAAAGAATATATTATGAAGCCTCTATAAATTGCAAAAGACAAACAATATATGAAGCCTCGATAAATTGCAAAAGACAAAGTGGACTTTTTTTTTTTTTTCCTCTCTGAATGCCAGGATATTAAATTGCAATATGTCTCTTCCATTTTGTTTAGATTTTTTGCAGTGGCACACATAATGATACCTCATGTGAATTATCTGGTAATCATTGGCTGCACTTTGAAAGGTCAGCGGCAAACAGGGTCAACTTTGAGCATCGCATTACAACTCTTCACCTGCTTGCACAATGCCTGGGGTAATGCTGTGCCTTCATGCTTCACTCCACACAGTTCAGTACACTGTGAAACAATAACACAGTTCACAAGGCCTCTAGGCATTAATTACTATTTATTACTTGGATGTTAGTAGTATTTTGTACTTTGAGAAGTAATAAATTATTCCAGGCACTTTCCTCAAATAGAGTACAAAAAAAAAGTTTTTTTTTTGTTGTAGTTTAGGAACCCTGATTAAAACCCTTATTTATTTATTTATTTATTTATTTATTTATGTTTGTTTGTTTGTTTGTTTGTTTGTTTATTTGCAATTTTATAGCAGTGATCATTAAATTAACATGAAAATCAAATAAACAACTAATTAGTGTATAAAATAAACAATTAAGGAACTTATTGTAGTTATTGATAAACTAACACTATCATGTTTTTGAAATGTTTTGTGTCTTATGGTCACCTGCATTCATTTGGTCAAAAAACACAAATTCTTCAAAAGCAGCAATATTGTCAAATATTATTCACATTAAAATGACTATTTTCTGTGTTTTCTAAAGCTGAATTTTCAGCATCATTGCTCCAGTCTTCAGTGTCACATGATCCTTCAGAATTAATTCTAATATACTGATTTGCTGCTCAAAAAGCACTGCATATTATACCATTTCATAAGATTTTTTTTTTCTCCATGATTCTTTGATTAATAGAAAGTAAAAAAAAAAAAAAAACTTAATTTATAGAAATTGTATTAATATGTTTCAAACATATTTAATAGGTTTTGCAATAAAAACGTTGGATGTTTCATATGAGATATTAATGCTTTAAAAGTGTACCAAATAATTTGTGTCTAAAGTGTAACTACAGTTGATATTTTCACAAAAGATGGTTTCCTGTCTAAGCAGACATTGATGTCACTGTGATTACTACTGTGTTCCCTCCATGTGTTCAAACACCGAGTATTTGCTGTGTGTGCTTCAACCCTGTTTTCCCTGGATGTGTGTCATGTTTGTGTTTTCATTAACTTCAGATGTCTATAATTGAGTGCGGTGAACGCGAGCGCAATCAACCAGTCAGGCGCTTTGAGTTGAATCTGTGTGTATCAGATGGGTCTCTGCTGGATACAGGAAGCAGAATCCTCACAGCTGGCTCACAGACACAGCCCTGTTTGTTAAACAATAATGTAATTAAGACTTTGTGGGACTGCGATGTTGATTCTCCTTCATGGAGAAAAAAAAATGTCCTGAGAGGGTGTTGAGGTGAGACTGATGTGAACAATGCGGGAGGTGTGTTGTTGAATAATTCATTGGCGTTTTTCTCATTAATCATTTACACTTGCAGTGGCTTGTGCGTGTGTCCGCGCGCATTTGTTTTGAGCGAAGCGCCAGGGGTCTGTGTGACCTTTCCTTGCTGTCTCTAGGCAGGTGTCTTCATGTAATCTCCGGGCTCCTCCACCACGGCACGGCGGTTTCAGCCCTCCGCCTTCCCTTCTCTTCACCCCCTCCTGCTCCCCCTGTGGACGAGTAATGATTTTCTTAACCTTTTCTCTTGCTTATTAAGGGCCCTGTCAGAATGTTTAAATGCTTATGCTAATCTGGCACGGTCAGAGTCAGGCGGAGGAGGGACGTTGTCCCAAAACAATTATGGATGGAGAGAGTGTCTTAATCTGGCAGAAGGACAAGGAAGTGTGTGTGACGGAGGTAGCAGGTAGAGACTGTGTGATGCTGGTGATTTTTAAAGGGATAGTCCACTTTAAAATGAAAATCTATCATTATTTACTCTCCTTTATGTCATTTCAAACCAGTATTGATGTTTTGCACTAGATTCTTACAAAAAAAATAAAAAATAAAATTTCTGAAGAATCTTTACACAACTCTATGTTCCATTAAAGTGTTTTTGTACGTTTTGGTTGTTTTAGGAGTTCTACAGTCGTGATCACTATGAACTGTTGTTATACATTAAAGAGCTATGTCAATATTCTTCATAATGTCTCTTTGTGTTTCAAGGAGAAAAAAAAAATCTGTTTGAATTTTGGCCGGTGCTCAATTGCTATAAAAAGTATGCATCATCTTGTTAAGGGGCTGACAAGATGTGAGACGTGCGGATCCATATGCAAGCTTTATTCACATCAGAGGAGGTCAGAAACACAGGCAGGGTCAAACAGTGGCAAACAGGTATATGGCGGGCAAGACACAAGAATAGTCCCAGGGCTAGCGTAGGTCAACAATAAGCAAATAAAATCAAAAGGGGCGCGAGTAGAGGGATAAGTCCAGGTACAAGGCAAGGTCCAGGCAGGGGCAACCAGTATCAAAATTGCGGGAAGACGAGAGGAGGAATACGAGAGACACAGGCGAAGATCAAGAACGAGAACACAGACAAGGCAAGACTAAGGTGGGGCTAAAACAAACTAAACGGGCTTCATAGTGTAGTTATCGCTAGGGGAGTGATAATCACTAAACAATACTCGGCAGAGGGAAGGGACAAGAGTGAGTGTTAAATAGGGAGTGAGTAATATGAAACAGTTGTGTGCAATCAGTGCTGTGTGCAATTAGTGAAACAGCTGTGTGCAATCAGTGCTGTGTGCAATCAGTGCAATGAATGATGGGATATGTAGTCCGGGGTGATGTGCAACAGTGTGTAGTGCGAGAGTCAATGAAAATGGAAAGGGTGACCTCTGATGGCTAGCAGACGGAAGTTCATGGACCGGATTCGTGACACATCTACAGGTAGCTACACTAAACCTAACCAAAAGTGTGAGCAAAAGCAAACATGAGATTAAAACCACATTTTCTGAAGCAACCATGCTGTTTTATATTGCTTCTACAAGTTTTGAGCTCTTTTATCATGTTTTCTGTTTCATGGGATTCATGCCCAGCACTTCGAAGTTGCAAGTGTAAGGCTGTACTAGGTGAGCTACAGTTTACTATGTCAGAAAAGCCGTACATATGGAGCTGGTTATGTGATACAGCCGTCAATATCTATTAGTTTATCAAATCGTGCACTATGTAAAAACTGTTTGAGGTCATAATTAGGGCTGTCCAAAAAAAATTTGAATTTCGAATATTCGTCGAATTTAAAAAAATCCACATTCGAATGCAAAAACGTTGCATTCAAATTTTAGGTGTGCGTTAAGGAGGTTGCCTTATCAGCGGCGCACGAGATGCGATGAAGATGTAAGTGTCATTACATTTTAATGTTTTTGTTAGCCTATCCAGTTGAAGCCACTAGATGCAGCGCTGCTGCGTTGTTGATTACAGATATTCTGTGTGATAGGCTTTCGGCCTTTTGTATTAAACTATGAATGCATACATGCTGCTGTTGTGTTTATAGTTGTTTAAGCAACTTAATTAATTATAATTGGTTTATAAACATTATTTTAAACATTATGCACTTTTTTTCACAGATAGTCATGTTATCTTATGCTCGATGTGCTCTCTTGTGGCCTCAGGAGAAAAGCCAAAAGCTTTTCTGTACCCTAACTGAAATTATGCATTTTAAATGCGAATATAATTCTAATTTTGATAATATTTAAGCACAAAATTCGAATGTAGTTTTTCAGCCATTTTGACAGCCCTAGTCATAACATAATATTGTGCAAAGAACCATGCAAAAAAGAAGTCTTTATTAATCCATAATCTGCCCCATAATCAAAATTTGTGCGGAAAGGAATAAAAGTTTTTGGTGTTTTACTGCCACTAATTTTCATCTCAGCTGGAAACTGCAGTTAATTGTATGTATAGGTACATTTTTGGAGTATTTCATGTTGAGTTAAAGGCATGTTTTGCCAGTGTTGTGGGGTTTTGTTCTATTTCTCTTTAAGTTGAACTGTCCTTCTTTCTTTTGACCCTTCTCTCATCACATTCCTGCCCTTTACTTGACTGACATCTATCATCTCTGTGATGTTCTGTCTGTTGTCTGTAGGGGCCGAGCTGCTGGGATGACGTCCTTCTCCCTAACAGGATTCATGGAGTATGTCAGTCACAAGACTGTGATGGCAGATTGGTGGTGAGACAGCAACAATTTTGTCATATTATTATGTTAATTATTCTTTTGTCACTTGCCTGAATAAAAAAGCACCTTAAACTAGTGGTTAGTTGGTCTCTGAGACTGGACAAGCTTGGTGGGCTGGACTGTTTTGGTGGTTTTAAAGGACATTTGAGCACTTATAAGTTGCTTAAGGCTCCACCAAGTCTCAAGATGTCCTTTTGCATTTACAGATATTGTTGGTCACACTTTTTATCATTACATAGTCACTTATATTTGACCAAAGTTGTCAACATGCTACATTCAACCAGAATTTACTCATTTTATGAAGCCACATTTTCAGTTGAGACACAGTTTTTATTGTGCCTTTTTTGTCCATCTAGCACTGGATTGCTTGGCAGAGAAAAAGGACCATCCATTAGTTGGACTAAATTGGTAGCATTATCCCAGCTGGGTCCAGTATTACCACCCTCATGCTGCAAATCCATAAAAACAAATGCAGTTGGGTTGTTTGAGACTCTTAGTGGGGGGTTGCAGGTAGGGGTGTGCGAGAACACGATTTTTGATTGTGGACGATTAAAATGTCTCCACAATCTGCTTTTGAAGATATATCGTAGTATGGTGCTGCAGCGCACATTCTATCAGTTGCAGTTCTGGCGCCTCCATCTTGGCGACATACATTCACATCAAATGTTAACTTGGTAGAGTTACACTTACAGGACACTGCACTTATTCGCAATCACAAAAGTACATTATTTGCATGTGCTTTAAAGCCTTGCCAGTTAAACATTTAATTTGCGTGCAGTTCTGACATGCACTTTTTCTGAACACGTACACCTGAAGCACACACACACTAAAAAGCCAGTCAAACAGAGCCTGATTGCTCTAATACTGTCAAAACACACAAGTTTTACATATAAACACAGTTGTTATGTCTAAAGTGAAAGTAAACTGTTGAGAGAAAAACGGATGCGTGCCTGTATATTAGATGCGTGCAGGTCTTAAAGTGACAGCAGACTAATATTACTATACATGCTGCCACTTGTCATTAAAGGGATAGTTCACACCAAAAATAAAATTTCTGTCATTATTTACTCACTCTCATGTTGTCCCAAACCTGTATTCATTTATTTTTTGTGCTGAACACAAAAGAAGATATTTGAAGAATGTGGGTAACCAAACAGTTGCTGGTCCCCATAGACTTTGATAGTAGGTAAAAAAAAATACTATGAAAGTCACTGGGGACCAGCAGCTGTTTGGAAAGACACCACATTCTTCAAAATAACTTTTATGTTCAACAGAAGAAATACATTTATTCAGGTTTAAAACAACTTGAGAATGAGTAAATCATAACAGAATTTTTATTTTTGGCTGAACTATCCCTTTTAATGTTAATAAAATAACAAAACACAAAGAGAAAAATCATGCACTGCTCTTGACTGAAGAACTTTAATACAGTTGCTTTAATGAGAATCAATGTATTATTTATACAGTGTATATAGTGTTTTATTTTTATATGTGTTCATTCAGTTTCTTGAATGCTACTGCTAAGTACACGCACTGTACCGGAGAAATAAAGCACTGTTTGATTTATTTGTATATTATGTGTATTTGTAATGTGTACCTTTGTTCTTATTTTTTAATAACAAAAATAAAATAATGACAAAGATTATCTTCACCCACTTTGGCCTAAATATCTGCCATTCTTTTTTTTATTTTATATTGTGCTTCCTTGTAAGGCGTTGTTTTTAAAATAGGGAACTTAGTTTGGCTGTACTGCTCAGACAACTTGCAGAATTGTAAAACCAACGTGGCAAAGAATCGTGATCAAATTGTGAATGGTGATTTTCCTGAAAAAAAAACGTGATACGATATTTTTGCCATATCCCCCACCCCTATTTGCAAGGCATGATTACATCTCATGTGTGCTTCTTGCAGGAGTTCTACCTGAAATGTGCTGCCCACCCCACCTGTGATAATGACACTTCAGCAGCACTAGACTTGATAATGCTCAACACACGCAGAGTGCCCTGCATCGCCTGCACTGACATCATGTGAGTGACGTTCGGTTTTTCCCATGTGTCTGTAGCTAAAGCCATCAGAGTGGTCGAAATTAGTTTCTTAGGCTACACAACAAAGAACCAATCAGACAGTTCATTACAACATTAATCTCACCACGTCCTAAACAAGCGTGATGCGATAAACCAACAAGCGCTATTAGCTTTTGTCTGAACCAGCAATGATTACAAAACATGTTGTTGGTTGCTTGGTTTCTATTAAGGCTGTAAAATTATTAAAACCTATAAATAAAACCTGTAACTACAAATATATATATATATATATGCACGCACACACACACATTGAATCCCCAAATTATTGTTAAATTACACTGAAAAAAAGAAAGTGTGGATTTACATTGAAACTATTTTCTTAGTTACTATTTTTACTATTTTCTTAGAAATTGCTAGTAAATTTCAAAAATAACTACAAAGAAACAAGTAACACGTTGAATTAAATTTTGAAATAGAAAGACTAAAATAGTGTTTTCTTGTAAAATGTACTCCAATAATCTTCTTATTGACCACTTTGAAACATATTCTATAGTGTAGAATCAACATAAAATAAGGATATATATATATATTATTTTTTTATTTTTTATTTTTTCCCCATTTACAAATACCTTTAAATTGTATATAAATAATATTATTCTTTTTGGGAACTTTTATCTCGCATATCTTTCTGATAGATGCACATTGGAATGTGCCGCAGTTATCCAGTCGAAAAAGAATATGCTTGAATATGTGCAGTGAATGTAATGTTTTGAAATTCATATTAAATTCATGTTCAGTTCAAATTTATATTCAGAATTCAGATTAAATTCACATTAAATGATTTTTTGACCTACTTAAATGCATCTTTATATGTAATTTCATAAGTAATTCTATGGTTTTTGAAAAATGAAATATGAAGTATATTGGTTGATTTAAGTGTTTGGACATTTAAAATATATGGGTTGTTTTGACCCAGCGGTTTGGTTCAAAACAACCCAATAGCTGAGGTTTGTCCCTTTTTAACCCAGCGCTGGTTTATATTTAACCCAGCATTTTTTTTAAAGTGTACTTTAATGTAATTTCTATTTAAACTTGTATATCATGTATTTAAATATTTGTAATTACAAAATTAGTTCCAATTTAGTGCATTTAAAATGTTAACTCTAAAAGTAATAATGACAAAAAGCCACTAAGACTCACTAACAAGCTGTCAGACAGACTGACAAAGCAACAGAAAATGACTAGATAGAAAAAATAACTTTCTACACAAAACAAATTTGACAGAGTAGTTTGGAGACTTTCTGATTGATCCATCAGTCAGAAAAGATGAAATACCTGCAACACATTGTAGAAGTAAACTAAAGATTGATACAAACATTCTGAAAGACAGGCTGCTCGTGAACATACATATGCCTCCTGCTGCGTGGCCCTTCAATCAACAGTGGCCATTTTTCCAGAAAGCACAAACGCTAAGTGTATCCTGCCAATGAAGGTCAGCTATTAGTGGGGCGGTCCTGCGGAAACGCTCCTACCTGCTGCTCTTGCATGGAGGGTCAGGCAGACGGCAAGCGCCTGGAGAAACCAGACAATGGAGCCCAATCACCAACAACCACCATTCAAATCAAGGACTGATTGAAGTAGCATTGCAATTACCTTCCTGAGTAGAGCTTTGTTTTTTTTCCCCCACTGTCCTCCACTCCACTCTTCTTCCTCCTCAGAGATCTCCTCCATTTGTTTAAAAGGGCACTGACAAGGACGCGGCCAGTCTCTTACAATAAAAGCGGGAGAGAGGGGTCAGAGAGGTGGATCACTGTGTTAGCAAGTTGACTTCCAGTCAAGTGAAACTGTGTTTGAGAGTGAAGGGGGACTTCTGGAGAAATGGAAAGAGAATTGGCATGAGATTTCAGACAGCTGGTTCTTTGCTTACTACACTAAAGTATCAGGGGTCTTTGAGATCATTTGAAGTTTTCCGAAGGTATTGAACAAGAAACATATCTAAACAAGCTCTCTACCCCTTCTCCCAGAAGCCCTCTCCTCATCAGTGTCCTTCTTCAAAATCTCATATTTCACCCCAAAGTCAAAATCAGAAAGACTATAAACCTCTTATTTTGGACCATTATGTTTATTACATTATTTTCATGACAGTTTATCACATTCCCTTCAAAAATGATTACCATAAGGGGGAAAAATATATATTCTTTAAATTGTGAAATATGTATAAAGTTTCTATTGGTAGTTGACTGTTTTATTGGTCGGTTTTTGGTTAAATTTGATCGGAATATTTGATTGAACATTTTAATTGCTTTTTGCCATGACTAGTTCCACAAACACTTGATTTATTATATTTGATACTCCCATTTTAACATGACTTTTCAAAAAAATGATGTGTGAATGATCAAATAAACCTAAGTTGCTTTAGTACAACGTTGGCAATCTTGAAATAGTATTATCAGTATAAAATGTACTCTTACGTTTATTAACAATCAGTAAAGATTTTACAGGAAAAAGACAAGCGAACCACAACCACGCGGAGGAGAGTTTTTCAATTATACTAAAAACCCTTTTACTTGCTAAAAGTCTAAACTTTCAATCAGACTACTGAAGGCATGTCGTAGATTGTGTATGACAAGTTTAACAGCAAAGCTATGAACATGTTGATAATTCTGAAGCCTTTTTGAGTATTTTCCTATTGAGAAATTCAATTATCAAATGTGATACAGTAGACTTTATAGGGTTAACAAACATTAAACATATTGACAAATACATAGAATTAGATCCACAAATTAATCTTAAAGTTTCACAAACATGAATTAAATTCACAAATAAATAAAATGAGATTTGAAAAAAAAAAAAAATTCACAAATATATATTTATGTCACAACCACAACTTTGCCAGGCATTTATTTGTGAATTTGTCCTGTGCATTTGTAGATAGCTGCACGCATTTGTGAATCGCGTCCTGTGCATTTGCGAATTGTGAAACATTTCTTGCGTCAAGACGTGCTGACAATCCACAAATACGTGGACTCCACCCACCGTCTACTCAAGCCAATCAGATAACAGCCACATTCGCTGACCAATCGTAGAACGATCTTGCTATAGCCAATCACGTTTTGCTTTACAATCAGGGCGGTCTCGTCCTGAGATAACTTCATTCATCTGCATTGGCTTAAATAGGTCATATAAGGGCATCGTTAGATCCACATAGCAGCTCATATACATCGACTTGACTGAAAAACTGGGAAATGCTGTTGGCTGTTGTGTGACGGCAATTTAACCTATTACACAAACAAATGTTTATTATGAGGTTGAGTTCAGTTATTTATTAGTCAGTTACTTATTGACACTTTTATTTCCATATTGAATAAATTACGCTTCCATATCGCGTTTGAATCCAGTATGTATCCCATATAGCCGTGATTTAAAGCTTTCTCTGGCATTTTCAGCATTTTCTCAGTTTCGGAACTTTCACGCTTACTAACACATACAGCTGTTCCCTCACCACAGTGCAACAGTGAAAAGGGACCCCTGTCAAACAGTGTCACTGTGACGAGTGGGTGCGGTGCCGAGAGCCGTGGGAACGGAGCGAGTCTCACGGAGGAGCTCCGGAAGTATAAAAGGGAGGAGTGACGACCGTATTGGACGAGAGAGGACCAGGCCTGGAGTTTATTTTGTGTTTTGGTTTTGTTTGTGCACAACAGTCGTCCGCAAGGGGCTGTCACGCTATTTTGTGTTTGTTTATTTTATTAAAGTTTGTTTAAATGTCGGCTGGTTCCCACCTCCTTCTTCCCGATCTACAAACATTGTTACATTGGTGCCAAAACCCGGGAGGAAGGAGGGACACGCTGTCAGAGAGCCCTCGCTGCTGAGGGGGATCGTGGTGCTGAGGAGATCGGGCAGCAGGAACAAGCGGAGAGACCGCTGGTGGCTGCCCGAGGCAGTGGTGCTGGAACTATGGAAGACGAGGTGGGACTGAGAGCTCGCTGCCGCGCTCCTGGGTCAAGGAGGGGTGGCTGCTCAGGCCTGGAGTTTATTTTGTGTTTTGGTTTTGTTTGTGCACAACAGTCGTCCGCAAGGGGCTGTCACGCTATTTTGTGTTTGTTTATTTTATTAAAGTTTGTTTAAATGTCGGCTGGTTCCCACCTCCTTCTTCCCGATCTACAAACATTGTTACATTGGTGCCAAAACCCGGGAGGAAGGAGGGACACGCTGTCAGAGAGCCCTCGCTGCTGAGGGGGATCGTGGTGCTGAGGAGATCGGGCAGCAGGAACAAGCGGAGAGACCGCTGGTGGCTGCCCGAGGCAGTGGTGCTGGAACTATGGAAGACGAGGTGGGACTGAGAGCTCGCTGCCGCGCTCCTGGGTCAAGGAGGGGTGGCTGCTGTCCGTGAGGGAGCGGAGGAGTCGGCCCCGTTCGCCAGGAGGCCGGAGCCTGCTGCCATTCGCCATGATTGGGGAGGAGCAGGGAACGGGGGACTCGCTGCCGGCTGCCCTCAATAGGAGGAGCCATCGCTGTCCGCCAGGACGCGGAGGAGCGGTGGGCCATCCACCAACGATGTCCAGTACCATCGCATGGCACCGCGAGTGAGAGCCTCTCAGCCGTTTGAGAACCAAGCGGCAGTGTGTCCGGGGACCGGACCGATAATTTTTTTTCCCCTCTCTCCCCTCTCTCGTATCTGTCTCTCCTCATCCTTCCGTCTCCTTTTCTCTCGCCTCGTCTGTCTGTCCTTACCCCCATGTACGCCGCGGCCGCCGTGATCGGCTCCCCCGGAGGACTGTGTTATAGTCACGTTCCGAACATTGTTTAAGTGCCATACACCGCTATTGCGGTATTTTAAAAATTCATATCATAACAAAAATAAACACCGGTATTTGGTATGAACCGGTAACGCCCAGCACTATGTGGACAGACACCAAAAGCAGCAACAACAATTTTATAGTATGATGCAAAGTTGCGTAACTGTACACTGTAAATGTGATTCAGGCCTCACCATGTCTTCCAGGACTCCGGTGCTGGTGTTTCAGTGTGCCGAGCGTCATGTGATCTGCCTGGAATGCTTCCACCTCTACTGTGTGGCCAGACTCAATGAGCGACAGTTTACCCAGGAGCCGCTGGTGGGCTACTCTCTGCCCTGTGCAGGTAAACATATCTTAAGTGTTCACCAATGTGAATGGCTGTTAGTGTGTGTGTGTGTGTGTTTGTGCGTGCCTCTGTATTTGGTGTGTTTGTGTGCACTGTGTTTGGCAGTGATTGATGGTGTGTTGGTGGCTGCAGTGAAGAGGAGATACTATCAAATTGTTCTCCTTCACTGTCTCACGCACACAGTCACACACACACACACACACACACACACACACATACTCTCTCCGGGCCCTCACTGTGCCCGCATTGTCCCACCACATCCGTTAATGCCACCTGTTAATGGGGCTCCGGGGAGAAGCATTGACCCCCCTATCAGCCAGAACACCCCACCAATCTCTCACGCGCTGTATCTCTCTGTATCTACTGCTGTCTTGCCCTTGCACTCCCTCATTTATTTTGCTGCCATTCTCCACCTTTCATTTTCTCTTTCACTGATATTTTTTGTCTCATTTTTGTTCTCTCAGTGCTTACAGTTTTGCTTTGGCTGCAGCCGGTAAAGACAGTCAAACAAAACTGAAACTAAATTTAATAATTCCAGTTACATGTGATTTAATTATTTATTATTATTATTATTATTATTATTAGAATAATTAATTCCAATACTTTTTTCTAACATTATACTAAGCAAAAATACTAAACAATATTTTTTAGTAACATATTTTTTTTTTTTTTTTTTTGTTTTTTTTTTTTTTTCTTTTTTTTTTTTTTTTTTTTTGGAGATGGAGATGGAGAAATTATTTTTTATTTGTAAAATAAATATTTGAATAAGAAAATTGTTTTTATAATACATTGAAACTTACATTAATGGCAGAATTTAAGTTGTTTTATTTGTGGGTAAGTTAACTGAAGGATTAATCAACTAATCAGGTAATAGGTGATAGAATAATTGTTTAAAAAATCCATAGATTAAATGACTAATTGAAGAAATAATTAATAGATTAAAAAAAGCAGCACACCTGTTTTCAACACGGATGATGATGGTGATGATAATAATAATAATGATGATGATAAATGTTTCTTGAGCAGCAAATCAGTATATTAGAATGATTTCTGAAGGATCATGTGACTGAAGTAATGATGCTGAAAATTCAGCTTTGCATCACAAAAATAAATTAGATTGTATAATATATTAAAATGGAAAACAGTTTTAAATTGTAATAGTATTTCAACTGTTTTACTGTATCAAATAAATACAGTCTAGGTAAACAGACAGATAGATAGATACACACACACACACACACACACACATATATATACAGTGTATATATATATATATATATATATATGTGTTTGTATGTTCTGTGTTTTTGTGGCCATCTATCACTGTGTGTCTGGCTGCAGACTGGAGATTGTGTAAAAAGGTCAGACATCAGCCTCAAATGCCATTTCCACTTTTAAACAACTTTGAACAGTCCAGCCAAAACATGCTTGTCCAAAAGGTGCAGATGAAAGAGGCCAGTCACATCCACAAAATGTGAAGAAATGATTGTCTGCCTCCGATAAACACAACTGTGTGAGCTTCAAAAGCTTTTTCTCTGAAAATCCAGTGGAAGCCAGTGCACCCTTAACCTTCTTTTGAAATGAGCTTTAACATAACACCATATTACAAGCTGACCTCAAAGGCACAAAATCTCCACTTAACATTTAGTCACACACCTTCGGTGGAGGAGAGCGCATGGCTTCCTGTGCACGGCACAAGATCTCCTCCTCTCCTGTTAATAAGTTGAATTTTACTGATGCAAATGTGCTGAAAATTACAGCAGTAATTTCAGCAGTAATGTACCTGCGCTTGGCTCTACACTGAATCATGCCATTATTTTGAATGGGTCACAATGTATCATGACAAATCAAATTCCCCTTCAGGAACTCGAGCTGCGTCGAGTCGCTTTGGGAACGCCCTTGCGTGACCGTGTTCTGAAGCACGTGTCAAATCCGTCCAATGGAGCAGCTAGACATCACGAGCAGGGTGACGTAAGCACCAGACGCTGCGTCTCTTTGCCATACTCCCTGCATCCCTGCAGGCGCTACTTCATCGAAGTACTATTCAGAACTATTCTAATCGTACTTCACCCTGCTCGTGACGTCTCGCTGCTCCATTGGACGGATTTGACACGTGCTTCAGAACGCGGTCACGCAAGGGCGTTCCCAAAGCGACTCAACGCAGCGTCTCGTTCCCTCTGGGAACCATGATTACATACGTAACCTAGACACGTTTTCTGTGATCTTTTAAAACAAGAATTATATGTACTATGTAAACATGCTCTACTGAAATATACAGAACTCCACAGACCAAAAAAGGCCATAACCAATAATAAACCATATGGACACGTAATAAGTAAATTAGATGCATTAAAAACCTCAATACCACTGTAAGAAATCTAATCTAATATAATCATTTTTCACTGTTGTGTGCTGTCACATTCACAGATTTAGGAACAGTCTATCAGCTTTATTTTGTAGTCATTTAAGCCATTAAAGATGCTTATTTTGTTAATTATACTCACTGAAATGAAGAATCGTCAGTGTCATTCTAGCACCCGTTTCTAGAACTGTTTGACTCTCAACAGGATGACATTGGAGAGTCTAAGCTTTTTCTTGCCTATTACAAGTTGATTGAAAGTATAAACAAGGCTTCAGATGCACACTCCACCACGCTCCGCCACCCAAACGCCCCCATACATCCTCTGCTACTTTGCTCTGTTTATTAAAAGTTATATATGCGGGTGGGTTTTGAGCACACGTACATCAAAAGTATGAATCATACCACTTGTACTGACATTTGTATATTTATCTGTATATGCACACATTTCATGTTTTGATGCTTCATTAATTTTATTATTTTTTTGTGTGTGTTAACTTGTGCATGTTGCCTTTAGGTGCTTTCTCTCCCGCACACAATCCATACAGTTTTGCTTTGTATAAATTAATGTATTTATGTTGAATTGGCTCCCAAACTAAAAAATGACCAAAACATCTGTATAAAATGACAAAATTGTATTATAAAAGCAGTCCACAAATTTACTCCAATTGCTAAAAACTGACAATCAATCAATCAATAAATAGTCAATCACAGAAATAAACTGCATTTTAAAATATATTAAAAAGAAAACAGTTATTTTAAATTTTAATATTTCACAATTTGTTTTTACCATATCAAATAAATGCAGGGATGGAGGAATGGATGGATGGATGGAAAAAAGTATTATAAAAGTAGTCCAAAAGTAGTCTCATCTGATCTGCCCTAGCTCTCCTTTGTGCATTTATGAGTGAAATAACAGTGTCCAATTTGTGAACGATTCCTTCACTTGAGTTAAATCTTTTGGTAACACTTTACAATAAGGTTCATTAGTTAACTACATTAGTTAACATGAACTAATAATGAACTGCACGTATACAGCGTTTATTAATCTTTGTTAATGTTAATTTCAACATTTACTAATACATTATTAAAATCTTGTTAACATTAGTTAATGCACTGTGAACTAACATGAACATCTGTATTTTTTATTAACTAACGTTAGCGTAGATTAGTAAATACAGTAACAAATGTATTGCTCATGGTTAGTTCATGTTAGTCAATATATTAACTAATGTTTAACTAATGAACCTTATTGTAAAGTGTTACCAATCTTTTTAATGATTTGTTCACAAATCAGACGGATCCAGTTTTTTAAGTTTACTTCCTTTGTATTCTGTGGAGAAAAAAAAAAAACGTCAAATGAGTATGGAACATGAGGCTGAGTAATAATGACATTAACTTTTGGATGAAATGTCCTATCTAATTTACTCTAAATGTAACATGTATGTATTTTCTAAATGCATGTTAGTCTTAAACTAATTAATATACAGTATGTATGTATTATGCATACATAGTCACTAATTCTGTTTCATTGTGCTTTTAAACTATGGATATATGCCAGCTACACTGTATGAAATTTTCTCTAATTTTTGATGAAATTACACTTTTTATATATTTTACATTTACATGTATTATCATTCCTATCATTATTTCAGGCATAGGGGGCCGCCTCTCACAAAAAAAAATAAAAAATTAATAATTAAAAATTCACAGGAATGCCCTCCAACCCACCTGCGGGTCCCGATTTGAGAGTTAAAAAAATCTGATCATCCTACTTCTAAAGAAACTCTTTCTCTCTCTCTCACACACACACACACGTACCAATTCCCAATTTGAGTAAATGTGACTCAGTGAAGGGTTGGCTGCATGTCTCTGTGTGGGCACACTTATCAGACAAGTGATATGAGCAGAGTTGCATGTTAACTGGGCTCATCCGCCGATGGCTGGTGCGATGCTAGATAAGGTGGAATTGCTGCAACACCTGTTGGAGGCAACCTTGACATTTTATCAGCTCAGAAAAATATCCTTAAATACCGCAGACTGCCTGCAGCCACTCCTAACACCAGTCAGAGAGTCAACTCGGGGAAAAAAATCCAACTGAAACTTCTTTGCCGCTCTGCTTGGATCACTTTAGCTCATGCTAGTGCGGATCTGGGAACGATTGATGGTCCTTTAGGAATATATATGTTGTATAACTGATTAATGCTTCAGCAGGACCGTGCATCGAGTTCGGAGATTATCATGGAAATCCTGCTTCTGGTCTTTATTAGTATTCATATAAGGATCAATGTCTTTGTTGTATAAATAATCCATGGTAGACTGCTATCCACTTTAGATGAATAATCCTAGAAATTTGTGCATGGTACATCAGTATTCCTGTATGGATGGCGTGATCTGGTGTAAATTTATAGGCTTGTTGGCATTTCTATCAACTCTTTGCTCTATCTGTAAGTTTGTATGTCTCTGTAAAGGCCTGTGCTGCTCCAGGTGTTCTGGAAGATTTTCTGGGAAGATTCATGTCCCTTCTTACAAAGTCATGAAAATAAAATAAACAGTAAAAGCGTCACTTCTTGGATGAAGGAAGGTGGCATTAGTAGGGAATCAGGAAGATAAGGCAAGCGAGAAACACAAGCACACACAGCACAAAGGGGTGAAGGTTTGGCTGGTTAAAAAAATCTGATTTCTGCAGTGTTTATATACGGAAGTTCTAAGCGGCCATGCAATATAATTTTTTTCCTTCTCGTTTTCTCGTTATAACGACTTATTTTCTCGTGATATCGGCATAACGAGTTGTTTTCTCGTTATAATGACTTAATTTTCTCGTTATCTCAAAATAACAAAAGTTGTTTTCTCGTTATAACGACTTCATTTTCTCGTGATCTCTCGACAAAGTAATTTTTTTATTTTTTACAATGATTGTTTGATCTACTTTTGCTATAGTAACGAACTCAACTTTGACACGCATCTGATGGACAGATAAACCATGCGCTCTTACTGTAGCCTAGGTCGTGGATATTTCAGCAAATTTTGCTTTTTCTAGTAATAACGTCAACAATACAAAAATAAAGGCTGATCAATCACGGTTGATATTTCCAGAGACAGTACGCTAAACATTTTGTTTGTGTAATTAGCATGTTTAAATGGTCAAAGCAACACCGCAAACACAGGCGGAGCGCCTTCAGGATGCAGAACTATTCTAAAATCTTTTAGAGCTGCTTGGATTCAACTCACTTTTAATTTTCCTTTTATTTGAAAGAAAATTATATATAATTTGTAATTTTTAGTAGTCATTATATGCTATGACTGATATCATGTGCGTTACAAACTTCTGTTTGAAAATAGCGTTCATGTGTAGCTATCTGTATATGTATGTGTGTTTGTGTGGTTTCCACAAAGAAATGTAGAAAACACAAAAGATTACAACACTGTAGAACATCACTGAATTAAATTAGCCTATACACTTTACATATAAATCACATTTCTTATCAATATACATTTAATGATTAATAAAGATTAATAATAAGGAAAAGAGGCACATTACAAATAGCCTACGTCGTTGAAGCCCGTCCTACTGTAGATAAACAGATCTTATTAACTAACAATAATGTACCTCAAAGAAGCACAAATAAAGATATAGGTGCAAACAGAATACAGTGACGTCAACCTTTTTAATAAGCAGTTATTATTTTATGGCACAGAACGCGTTGGTGAAACTCATGCATCTAGCAAGAACTTAATGCACAAAATAGTTATATTGATTCAAGCATTTAACATTTATGAATGAATTAAATGTCAGTAGCCTAATGAACAATACTGTACAAATTATAGCAATCACGAGGTAGGTCCTATTCTATCCCAAACGTGATTCAGGTCAATAGTGCCACCTGTTGGTGCAGTTTTGTAACTTAGAGAACAACATTTGTTATGTTGAGATCACGAGAAAATTAAGTCGTTATAACGAGAAAACGTACTCGGTTACTAACGTAACCTCGGTTCCCTGAGATACGGGAACGAGTACTGCGTCTTGCTTAAGACGCATATGGGAAAAGCCTTTTCTCTCCTGAACTGAAGCCTATTACATTCACGCAGTGAAACTACACGGCCATTGGTTCATGCAGGGCTTTAAAAACGAACCAATGGCACGGCAGCGGAGCTGCACGAGCCTATGGCGACGAAGCCCGCCAAAGCCCGCCAGAATGGGCGGGGCATCTGGCTATATAAGCGGGCGCTCGCCACAGGATTCTCAGGTTTACTTCGACTGAAGCAACGAGGTTACGTCAGTAACCGAGTACGTTCCCTTTCGAAACTTCACTCATACTGCGTCTTGCTTAAGACGCATACGGGAGCAGTTCAATCACGCCATGCTAGAAAGATGAAGCTAACAGGTGAACAATACCAGAGAACTTGGGTGTGGCACGGCCAAGGGCTCTCTGTCATGTCTGTTTACACAGTGCGTGCCAATTCAAGCAGAAAGGATCCTGGCCTGTAAGGCCGGGACTTCCAGGTTATAAAACCTCGCAAATGTGGACGGCGAGGCCCAGCCAGCCGCCTCACAAATATCCGCAATGGACACACCACTGGACCATGCCCACGACGAGGCGATGCCTCTAGTCGAGTGGGCCCATACGCCAATGGGGCATTGGAGGTCCAAGGAAGAGTATGCTAGGCTCTGCTAATTCGGAAGTGAGAGGGTCTTTGCCGCAGTTTAAACACAGGCGGAGAAAAAAGACAACTTTACGGCATAGAGGCATGGCCGATCGCTCGACCCCTTTGCCCCGCTGTTTTTTCCTCACAGGTCCCTGGGAGGAAGAAAACGGGAGGGCGCGGGGGGCGGAG
>NW_015505302.1:153663-170369 GCF_001515645.1 Sinocyclocheilus grahami
TGGGGTTTCCCCAAGCAGGAAACGCACTCCTTGTGGCCATCATCGGCATGCAGGGGAGACCCGCATGAGTCGCAATAACGGCGCGGCATTTGCAACAACGCCGCAGCTATTTTAGAAGCTCTTTGAAGTCGCCGGATGGCAGCAGGGGAACCGGACCGGAACTGCTGCGTCGCTGAAGAAGTGGAGAAGCAGGTCAGCCGAGCTGAGAGGTCCCGATTCCAGCTGGGAAGGCGTGTCAACGGCGAGCGCCCGCTTATATAGCCAGATGCTCCGCCCATTCTGGCGGGCTTTGGCGGGCTTCGTCGCCATAGGCTCGTGCAGCTCTGCTGCTGCGCCATTGGTTCATTTTTAAAGCCCTGCACTAACCAATGGCCGTGCAGTTTCACTGCGTGAATGAAAAAGGCTTCAGTTCAGGAGAAAAAAGGCTTTTTCCCATATGCGTCTTAAGCAATACGCAGTATGAGTGAAGTATCGAAAGGGAACAACTTTCGTTATGTCGGGATAACGAGAAAATTAAGTCGTTATAACGAGAAAACAAGAAGGAAAAAAAATATATTGCATGGCTGCTTAGAACTTCCGTATTTATATCACAAATGTTTGTACTAGATATTTTAGCAGTGCCAGGTTTTGTTTTGTTTTGTGCTTTATCAGTGCCAGGTTTTGATTTGTTTTGTTTTGTTTTGCTTTGCTTTGCTTTGTTTTTTGCTTTAGCAGTGCCAGGTTTTGATTTGTTTTGTTTTGCTTTACTTTGCTTTTTGCTTTAGCAGTGCCTGGTTTTGTTTTGTTTTTTGCTTTAGCAGTGCCAGGTTTTGTTTTGTTTTGTTACGTTTTGTTTTGCTTTAGCAGTGCCAGGTTAAGTTTGGTTTTGTTTTGTTTTGCTTTGCTTTGCTTTGTTTTTTGCTTTATCAGTGCCAGGTTTTGATTTTGTTTTGTTTTGATTTGTTTTGTTTTTTGCTTTAGCAGTGCCTGGTTTTGTTTTGTTTTTTGCTTTGCTTTGCTTTGTTTTTTGCTTTAGCAGTTCCAGATTTTGTTTTAATTAGCTTTTCTCTGTTTTCTGCTTTAGCAGTGCCAGGTTATTTTTTTGCTTTGTTTTGCTTTGTTTGTAGATGTTTTATCAGTGCCATGTTTTGTTTTATTTGTCAACTGAAGACAGTCACTAGTGAAGTGGGACTGTGTATTCTTGTGGTGCCATCAGCGAAACATCATTATGGTGCAATTTTCTTGCATTTCCAAAGTGATTAGTGATTTGATGAATAGGAATGTTAATGGATAATATAAAGTTGATATTCTAAACTCTTCTGGACAGTGGCCAGAGGTTTGGACACCCCTATTCTAGAGAGAAGCACGTCTTATTCTGGCAAAGTACTGTCTGCTGTATGTAGACATAAATAGATATGTGAGGGACATACCACAGTATATTTGGTTTAAACTGGATGTTTAGGGACTGGTTATTTTGTTTAATACAGTACCACATTTACGTTAGCATTGTAAATGTGATACTACTGTAATGTCCATTGAATGCATGGTTCTGTTATTTTTTAGTCTGTGGTTATCATTCGTGCTAAAGACAGCCTTCTGTGTATTTCTGTAGCTTGAACAGCAGAGCATAGCACTACGAATGCCAAGCAGTGTTTGATTTGAGGAAAGGGTGGGAGGGTCCTAAACCCTCCAAAAGACCCCAAAAATTAATGTGGGAGGTCACCAAGTGTTTTGTTAGAACTGGAATATTATAGAATTGTATGTTTTTATTTATTTATTCAATTATTTTTTATTATTGCACAATTACTGTGCTTTATTTGTTATTTGTCCCAGTTTTATATGTAATCCATATTAGAATATTTTTTTCGCAAGTGCGCCACACACTGTTTTGCCAAAGACTTTACATAGAGCGACTGGCAGAGTCGATCCTCATTTTCACCCCACTGTAACTGTAAGATATAATACATTACTGCATTAAGTTTGTTATTACATGTCTTCTATGTGAAGAAAATGATCTATTATGATGTGCATACTAGGGCTGTCACGATTCCTTGATCTAATTTGAGTATTCAATTATAAAAAAGCCACGATTGCACTTTGCCTGTGTCAATTAACTGGCAAAATTCCAGAAGGGGCGCATTCCACGGATGAGAATCCATGAAAAGCTTTATTAGACTGTTTTCTAAGTCTGCACGAAATATTAAAGCCATTTAAAAATCATGATAAAGCATAGTGCTATTGTTGAATTCACAAAGGCTGTGATTCAATTAAATAAATATATGCCCTGCGGGTTTAATATGTGCTTTATTTCTATGTTCTTGATCAATAAATGACAGTGACTGTAGCATTTCTATCATATTACACTTTTATGTTCCAGTTTTGTGTACAGTTTAGTATTCAGATAGCTGTGTAACACAAGACGGGAAAGAACTGATTTCATACTGGAAATATCTTGAGAGTAGATGGAGTGGAAAATTGCTGACTTAAATTAGTCATATTCTCTTGCTCTCACTCTCTTTCTCAGCAGGGCTAGCTGTCAAAAGAAAGATCTTCTTGATTTTTGAACATTCACTGTATATGCTTCCGCGGTGCACGCTATGGGCTTTGATACAAACAAACCCTAGAATCGCAGCAGTGCTCAGGTACGCCCCTGTAGGCTGAAGGCCAAAGGTTACAGTTCGGCACTGAATAGTAAACTTTCTCCCTTCAGACAAATGAGTTACGGTGCTCCAGCGAGGCTTTTCAGCCGTCTGTCTCTCAGTTATACAGTGGACATTTTAATAAAATGTTGTTTAGTCAATATTAAACAAGTATTAGATTGCACTGTAAAGTGTAAAAACAATTGTCAGGCTGTTGGCACTCTCTGCAGGCATTTGGTATAATACATAATGTACATAAGTTATGATTATATTGTTTTATTACATTATGCATTTTAATTGTTTTGTTCAATAAAACCATGATTACTTGCTTTTTATATTTTATTTGAACCAATTATTATTGCCTCATTGCTATTATATATGTATTTTAAGTCATTTTAAATCTATTGTTCGCCTAGGTCTATTTTTATTACCACAAAAAGTTTACTCGATTACCAAAATAAGCATTAGTGACAGCCCTAGTGCATACTAAATGCTCAGCTGTGTAGACATTCTCAAATCAGAAAAATGGACAGCATAGTTTTCTGTGGCTATGTGCTTTTACTTTTAACATGCACCATGTGATGCTCCTGGACACATCTTCAGTGATGTTTCCTGCAGTCATTGGGTGTTTCGGGTCTTTTAGCAATCAGACACCCTCACCCAGGCAACCCAGCTGGGGTTGATCAAGCCCTGACTTGCATCCAGGTAGCACTACCCCGTCCACGGGCTCTCCTCTACTGAGCCACAGCAACCTTGAAGCGAGCTCTGCTGCTCCGTGGCTGACTTAATGCCCCTTCACCTACTGGGCTGCGAACACTTTACATCCCACCTCAATGGTCTCGCATCTTGCCTGCCAGCCGATTTTTGGGGCTCTCTTCTACCAGCTCTGTGTACTTAGTTCTCTTCCTCTCATTAGCCTCCTCGATATAGTCCTCCCAAGGGACCGCGAGTTCTAAGAGGATGATCCGCTTGGAGGCTTCTGAGATCAGCAACATGTCTGGTCTCAGCAATGTTACTGCAACAGTTTCTGGGAACTTCAGTTGCTTCCCCAGTCCTGTGCAGATGTTACAATCCAGAGGAGGAGGTCCTGGCAGATGGTCTTCTTCAATGTGCGTAGGCGCTTGCAGTGGGTAATTCCGCTGGAAATGGTATCTGATATGGCCTTCTGAACTTTGTCATGATGTCAGCATTTGTGCCCACTCACTCAGGGCTCTTGGACAGCTGCTGAGGATGTGGCCAAGGATCCCACTCTTCAGACACAGAGTGTAAGCTGATGACTCTGCCTTCCCCCAGCAGAACAAATTGAATGGGCTCGGTAGCACTTCATAGACAGCCTGGATTAAGAATTTTATTCAATGGGGCTCGGATTTCCAGAGCTCAGCCCAAGTAACACTGCGTTCTACTGCTTTTTCCCCCCACCTTGTCCAGGCTTCCTTTTGCCACGTCCCAGCCAGAGTATGTGAGCAGAGTGGAGCGGCAAAAATTTCCCCTCTGCGCTCCAAGCATTCAATAATTACTCTGCTTCGGGTTTAGCATTTCCCGCTCCTCGCTCCACTCCTCGCAGTGTAGCTGCACATTAGTTTAGATATACCTGTACAATAAACTGGGTGAATTCACATTTTAAAACAATCAATATTGAGCATCCACATGCTAAACAAACATGCCTGAGATATAACCTCCCACACTCATCCATCGCCGTCATTATAACCTTCACCTTCTCTCTGATTTGAGTGATCCACAAATCTGTCAAGCTAGCTAATTATGTTTAATGCATGAATTCTTCATAAAATGCAGTCATATTATGGGCTGTTGGCAATAATTGTGCTCGTGATGGAGCGGTAGTGGAGCGCTCTCGGACTGAGTGAAAACCACGATGCTCCAACTTTCAAAAAATCCAGTCATCGCTCAGTTAAAAATCACGCCGCTCCATTCCTTGCTCCGTTCCCACTCTGCACCCCTCACATACTCGGGTCCCAGCCATACTGCTGGCTCACACTTTCTCAAGGAGCTGCGACCTCCGATCCATCCTCCTTGCCTTGCATACCAAGATGCCATGTTGCTGGCTATGCGTAAATAAGTACCAAAAAAAGTGTAAAAATATTCTTCTTATAATTTTTTGATTGCATCATCTTAAGCTGTTATACGCTGTTGTCCCACCAAAATGTGAATCATAAATGTGTGCAATAGCATAAAATTCTTGACAAAACAGTATAAGGACTGCATCATTTCAGCAAACACTTTTATGTTCCAATTTTGTGTGCAGTTTAGTATTCAGACAGCTGTGTAACACAAGACGGGAAATAACTGATTTCAGACTCTTGAGAGTAGATGGAGTGGAAAATTGCTGACTTAAATTAGTCATATCTATCTTCTACACCGATTCTCTTGCTCTCACTCTCTTTCTCAGCAGGGCTAGCTGTCAAAAGAAAGATCTTCTTTATTTTTGAACATTCACTGTATACGTTTCCGCGGTGCACGGTATGGACTTTGATACAAACAAACCCTAGAATCGCAGCAGTGCTCAGGTTCGCCCCTGTAGGCTGAAGGCAAAAGGTTACAGTTCGGCACTGAATAGTAAACTTTCTCCCTTCAGACAAATGAGTTACGGTGCTCCGGCGAGGCTTTTCAGCCGTCTGTCTCTCAGTTATACACACACCCACATGGCTCTGTAGGTCGACTGGCTTTGAACTTGTGAAGCTCAAAGCCTGGCCTCTGTGGCAGTGGGTGCTTGTTCTTTGTGTTTTATGTATAATGTGATAAAGCGAGCAGGGTTTTGAGGGGCAAACCCAACTGCTGAATAATAGAATACAAAAAATTCTTCTTGGACTTCCCTGAAATCCATGCCAGTGAAAGATGAATGAAAGAAAAGCAGGTGTACGATTGAGAGAAGATAATTTATCATTTTACACACACCTGCTGCTTCAAATACATCCTAAATAGGTTCGAGTGATTTCATGCATTTTGTTTTTCATTAACTATGCACTTCTCCCTGGGTGTCGCCATGTTTGCTTGACGTCATTTGACTGCATTATGGAGTATAGAAGTTCTACAGTTGAAGTCTGACTTCAAGTAGCGCCAGTGAAAGATGAATGAAAGAAAAGCAGGTGTACGATTGAGAGATGATAATTTATCATTTTACACACACCTGCTGCTTCAAATACATCCTAAATAGGTTCGAGTGATTTCATGCATTTTGTTTTTCATTAACTATGCACTTCTCCCTGGGTGTCGCCATGTTTTCTTGACGTCATTTGACTGCATCATGGAGTATAGAAGTTCTACAGTTGAAGTCTGACTTCAAGTAGTGTTTATTTACCTTCCCAAAACATTAATAATAAATTTCAATGTTCCAGGATTAGTGGAACATGTTTAAAAAACTATCACCAGCTTAACACCTTGAAGTGAGACAAACTCTAGCTACGTTTGTGTGAGATGTTTTATCTATAATGCAATGACATTCAGACATTTTATAATGTGGCTTAAAGAAATAGTTTATAGTTAATAATATATAGTTTATACATTTTTCATATAATTTCAAACTCGTGGGAAAACGAAAGAAGAATTTTTGAAAAATGTACGCCAATAAAATAAAAGAGCAGTAGTATGCGACTAATCTGGAGTGCTACATGGTTCGGTGCGGAATGAGAGAACTACATTCTTAAGCTACTGATTTTAAACATTAAAACTGCTCCTAAAGGAACTTTCTTTTTCAGTTCATTGTGATTACTAAAAAAAAAACAAAAAAAACAACAGTAGTATTATATAAGTAGCCCATATGAATTGTGTGCTGTATTTCAAGTCATAAAATAGCTTTGCATGAAGAACAGACGAAAATGTAATAATAATTAAAGAATAGTAATCATTCTTATAATGATTCATGCAAATTTCTTAATTTCTCGCTGATCATCTTTCCCTCCACCAGAACTCACAAATCTCGATTGTGCTCCTGTTAGAAATTCAAATATGCTGCAGTATAATTTTAGACATTTGTGCACCAGATCTGAATTATTTTATTTAAACTGTTTTCAGTTTCAGTCTGTTCCTCGCACAAAATTTCAGAACACTTGAAACGTGTGAAGCATCGTATGAATCGTAGATTATTTTTTATTATTATTATTTTTTTAAATGTACTCACCCTCAGGCCAGCCAAGATGTAGATGAGTTTGTTTCTTCATCAGAACAGATATGGAGAAATATTACTAATATCAGCATTACATCACTTGCTCACCAATGGATCCTCTGCAGTGAATGGGTGCCGTCAGAATGAGAGTCCTAACAGCTGATAAAAACATCACACTAATCCACAAGTAATCCACACACACCAGTCTTCAATTAAATTCTTGTAAATCAAAAAGCTTGCAAGAAACAAATCCATCAAGATGCTTTAACTTGAAACCATTGTTTCTGGCTAAATTCATAAAAATGCTTCCTCTGGTGAAGTCCATCTCCTGTTGTCCCTTTATGTCAAAATACACCAACATTTTTATTTAGAACAGTTTTTGCTTGTAAATGGTGCTTGATCTGTGAATATTTCTAACTTGATTCAGGAGAGACAATGGAGGAACTGATATTATGGATAGAGGATTTGTTTTCTTAGCTGGAAGCAATGGCTTGAAGTTAAAAACATCCTAATGATGAATTTTTCTTAAACACGCAACTTTTCACTTCACAAAACATTAATTGATGGACTGAAGTCGGGCTTTTATCAGCTATTTTAAGTCTCATTCTAACGGCACCCATTCACTGCAGAGTGTCCTTTGGTGAGCAAGTAATGTAATGCTAAATTTCTCTAAATCTATTCAAATGAAGAATTTTGGAGTGAACTATTCCTTTAAGTGTTCAAATTTTTGGGAGGCCGGTGTGCACTCACAAACACATACATATCAGGGAAGGAACCAATCCAGAACCCTTCCACCAGCATCCTGACAGCAGACTTCTGAGGAACATGAGAATAATGATAATGTGTTTGTCAGACTCCCAACAGTACAGTATAACATTTCATTTTTGCAAGGCTGGTAAGGTTAAAATAGAGACAGAAAGAACGATTCGTTTGGAAATAGTTTCATCCCAATCAGTTATGTTACGCTTTCTTTATAGAGGAGATGTTGAAACTGCTGAACTTCGAAGGACCTTATTAGGACACAATGGAAACTGTTTCAACATTAATGTGAGCAAAGTGACAATAGGATTTTTAGTACAGTCTCTTAAACACCAACTCATGGCCCAATTACTGACAAAAACAAAGCTGACTCACTGACAGCAGGGCATTATGGGCCAGCTAATACTAGAGCTGTTGACGTGAAGCTTGCGGCTGACACTAATGTATAGCACTTGCTGAAACCCACCACATTATGCAGAAACGCTGCTGCTAATGTGCTTCTTGTGACACGAGGGATTTTGAAAGCCTAATTTCAAGAATAATGTTGAATAGTTTTGTTAAAAGTCTGGACTAAACCAAAACAAAGCCTATTTTATTTTTTCATAAAGTGATACCTAATATGTCCAATAGCTATGATTATTTGTGTCCTGTGCGATAATCGATTTTCAACCTTTTGCTGGAGAGGCTCTGCAAGGAGGAATGGCAGAGGATTCCCAAATCCAGGTGTGAAAAACTTGTTGCCTCTTTCCCAAAAAGACTCATGGCTGTATTCGATCAAAAGGGTGCTTCTACTAAATACTGAGCAAAGGGTCTGAATACTTAGGACCATGTGATATTTCAGTTTTTCTTTTTTAATAAATCTGCAAAAATGTCAACAATTCTGTGTTTTTCTGTCATTATGGGGTGCTGTGTGTACATTAATGAGGAAAAAAATTAACTTAAATGATTTTAGCAAATGGCTGCAATATAACAAAGAGTGAAAAATTTAAGGGGGTCTGAATACTTTCCGTACCCACTGTATACTGTATATTGATTATGTATTGGGTCTGAAATGGGTTATTTATTTATTTATTTTTATTCATTAATTTATGTATTTATTTCAGTCAGAGGAACATCATTTCAAACAAGCAGCCATTGTTTATTTGAAATATTTTAGGCAATAAGCAATATAAAGCACAAATCTAGTTAAAAGCTGTTTCCATGGTGTTTTTCGCTAAATGAAGACAATATATATTTTTTTATTTAATTATAGAGACTGATCTAAAATACAGAAAAGCCATATTTACTTAAAAATCCCTATTAAACAACTACTATTTAAATGATTAGGGGTTTTATTGTTTTAAATCTATGCTCACCAAGGACGCATTTTGTGGTAAAATATGGAAAAAAAACAGTACTTTTGTGAAATATTACTACAATTTAAAATAACTGTTTTCTATTTTAATATATTTAAAAATGTAATTTATTCCTGTGATGCAAAGCTGTATTTTCAGCATCATTACTCCAGTCTTCAGTGTCACATGATCCTTCAGAAATCATTCTAAAATGCTGATTTAGTGCTCAAGAAACATTTCTTATAATTATCAATGTGGCATGAAAATAAAATCTTTCATGACATTATAAACGTAATGTTTTATAAATTGAATGTATCCTTGCTGAATAGAAGGATGAATAAAATAAATAAATTAAAATCCATTAAAACATTACTAGATACTTTCATGGTCATTTTTATTGAGGATACAAACAAATTAAATTTAAGTGAATAGTTTGAGCTGACTCACTGAAATCATTTGAATTTACTCACTCTAATTAATTTAAAATAACTTTAACTAATTATTATTATGATTTTTTTTAATGTAATTTATTCCTTTTTCGCCAGCCATTTTCAGTGTCACGTGATCAGTATCAATCAGTTGTTCTGAAGTTTAAATCAAAAATGATATTAAAACATCTCAAAGTCACAGATCTTAAACTTAATTTTAACTGGCCAAATAAATAGGGCAATAAACTAATGACAGTTTTCAAAATATTGCAATATAATTAATTTAGTAGTAAGATACAAGCAAAAAGATGATCATTTGTTTCCCATATTTGCGAAGATAAATTAGTTTGATTCTGTAATTGTATGGTTTTAATCATATTAAATCTGAAAGTGTACAAACATAATTCACAGTGGCATCATTGTTACCTCAGTCAGTGGGACAACAGCTCCATTAATAATCATCACAGTGACTGTCACATCTACACACTCTCTCTCTCTCCTTAATCAAAGAGATAATTAGGAGATAATTAGTGGGTTGGAAATTTGGGCAAGCAATACAAAAAAAAGACAAAACAGTTTTACTTCCTCCATCAGAGGCCAGATTGAGACACAATCTGTGTGGGAGTCAGACTCAGAGTCAGAATTGGGAAGGTATATGTGTGCATTCACCTCTACACCACAGAGAAAACAACCCATCTTACACCACAATGAAAAAACATTGAGAGGCCATGAGAGAGAGAGAGTATTATAATGGTGCTGTGAGACCGTCTGAAAACAAAAAAATGTGTTAAAATAGCTTGGGCAATTTAAAAGGCACCAAAAAAAAAAAACCTAAACAAACTGTACAGTAATTGGTCACTTCACATGTCAGTCAAACATGTTGCTCCTGTCTAAGTGGGTAGTTCTTAAAGGTGGGGTAAGCGTAATTGAGTGTGTGGTGACAAATAGTTTAAATAATATACAAACACTATACAGATCTAACATGGGGCAAAATGTATGAACATTTGTAAAAGAATGATATGCAAGTTTTATATTATTTGAAACTACAATGACAGCAATGAAGATGCATTGACATTAATTAGCATTTTTTTAACATTATTTATAGTTTTACTTATTTTACTTATTATGTATAGTCCTACTCCGTACAGAATGGTGACATGCATTTGTGAACATGTCCACATTCAAGCATTTTTAATGAGCTTAAACGGCTTGCCTTTTTAAAGCAGATTTAGTTCACCAATAACTGACAGTCATGACCTAAATATAATTTTCAATAATCAATACTAAAATTGGGCATTTCTTGTTCATTTTGGTGGCATTTTTGCCCCAAGCCTCTACAGGATAGATAGAAAGTATGTACAGTACTGTGCACTTACAATGTGTTGACTGAGCATTTATGTATTTGCGTGAAGTGTTTTTCTGGCCTTATGTTACCTCAAGCCTTACTTTTCATAAGACACAGTTCTTTTTATAGTTACAATAGTATCATGATGAGCAGAGTTTAACTCACCTACAAAGGTATCAGGGAGAGAAAGTATATCCTGTCAGCGTGAGGTAGAGTCTGCGCTGGCTTTGTGTTTGGCCTTATGAGCTGGGCGTTTTCTGCACAGGAAGCGGCCGTGAAAGTAATTCTTGGTAAAGGGTTTTGCCATCAGGAGAGGAGATAAGGTGTTCTCTCACTTTCTGTATCTCTCTCTCTCTCTCTCTCTCTCTCTCTCAGGCTGCAGCACTTTTAAGTGGTTCAGCCTTTGAAGTGGAGGCAATTGGTTCTTACTGCATGTATCACCATGGAAACGATTTGACTCTGCCATCCAGAAAGAGCCCGCTGTAATTTGAGAGCATCTTTGGAAGCCAGGCAGGGTCCGTGTGAGAGGTGTGAGAGGTGTGAGATGTGTGCGTGTCTCTTTTCCTGTTGTACAAGTCTGTGTATTTTGTGGAAGGATGAAAGTCATCCATCTCGATTTCTGTTTTTTTGTCATAAACATATCCCTCAGATATCTGTGGATGTTTTCCAACAAACTCAGATCAACTCATAACAGCATATTCCCTCTCAAAGGTGCTTCCGACTTTTGTTTCTGTGTATCTCTGGTCTTGAAAGCCGACAAGTAGATTTTCCACTCAGCCAGGTAGCGCGCCAAAGTGCTCACATTTGTTTTGCACCTATTTCCTCCAGAAAAAAAGACTCATTTTGGAGCTGGCTGGTGTTTGGCAGTTTCTACGCTCTCATCCCAGGAGCCACTCACTCTTCGCTGTCTTTTGGCAGAAGAAGGGTTTGATTTGATAAAACCACCGCAGAAACATCCTCCGTGCTCACTTGTTTACCTCCACTGACTCGGTCGCTGCTTCAAAGCCGGTGCAGACAACATTGGGAACTGGGGAACTAGTGTGAGCGCATGTGATCTCGTCCTGTCATTGTTTCTGTTCGCCGCTATTTGTGTGTGTTAGAGATTAACTGATGGCTGTGGATGGGGTTTCTGAAGCTTCGCTGGTGTTAGTTTGAGTCAGGAGGGAGATGTGGGTGTAATTGAGGTCATTTGTCAAAGTCTTGACCTTGTCTAGACTGGCCGCTGTCCGTTGAAGAAAACATAATGTTGTTTTTTATATATAGAAAAGGTGGAATTGATGTTTGCCAGGCCAGAGTCCCATGTAAGAGCTGTTTATATAAACCATTCACATAATGCAACTTTCAGAACATGCAAACCTCCCTTCTGAATTTTAATTATTGATATCGAGTTAGACGCTTCCCATAAAGGCCCTGATATACTCACATTGAAGTTCTTTTTCGTTCTTAGCTTTGGAGTAAAAATGAGTTTGAAATATCAGAGCAGCGGTAACCTGTTAGTGAATACTGTACTGCTGAGAGCAGCATTTAGATGTAAATATGTGAATATGTGCTGCACGCTTTCCTCTCTATAACAAGATAAACACACAACAAAAATGACAGTGATGAGAAAACAGCAGTTAAGAAAGCATCTGATCATAGCGCTGTGGATATGTTTGCACCAGCTCTACAATTCAGCACTCCAGTAAAGCCTAGTCACCTCACATTTATTTATTTATGCAATAGATTGCTTTAAAACAAGCAGCTTTACAGTATTAAACATGAAAAACAGTGTCAGTGTCCACATCCGGCCAGCCAATCATCACCATCTGGCCCGAGGGATGAGTACACGCATGTGCCTTAATTTTTTGCAGTACTTAATTTGTTCACAAGGTGGCAATACTGGCCCATGCCGTTGTTACAAAGCCGAAAAAGAAGAGACAAAACATTAACAACAAACTACCGGAAATGCGACGACAATTGACGCCCGCGTTGACAAGTGCTTGTGTGAGGAGGATTGATAGCCACGACTCTAGTTTAAACGAGTATAAAGACATTCTTGTCGGTCATAACTTCTGACGAAAAATTAGCGCAGACACTGGTCAAAGATTATTATCAAGTAGACTGTACCTTGAAAAGGCTGTGTGTTCTGTCGTACACATACACTGAGATATGTGTAAAAACCGAAGTATACTTTGGGCTTTATGCAATGCAAGTTCAGAGCAGGTGTGTTTACTCCCTGACACCATTATTAAACAGTTCTGCAACAGCCATTTATAAGCGTTTAAGTTTGACACACGTGTTGAAAGTCACTCCATAATTAAACTAGTTTAAAATCGAATGAAACAGGAGAAACATTGTGCCATGAATGAACAAGTTAAATTAAATCCCTAAATTACCACCCTTACAAACATTTACTACGGATATACTGTAGTAACACAAACTGCATTAACCATAGTGTTTTGGCAGAAATTAGGTATATTCATATTTAATACTATTTTATTAATATAGTCATGCATACTATATCAAATTTATTAGTGGAGTAATTATAATTATTCCATGGTCTGTCTGAATACTCGATTCTGATTGGCTGGCAGGTATGCATTAAAACCGTTTAATGCACAGGTAGTTCCAAGTCAGTTTAATCACCATTCTATATTAATGCGCTGCTTTAATTGATGCACACAGTGAGAGAGAGAGAGAGAGGTCAGAGATCGCATATCGCACTGCGCACACACAGAAACTTGTTGTCGGTGCTGCCCCGCAACTTTAATTAATACAATAGCATAGATACTAGATCACTACATTATATTCCTCAGCAACAAGGTAAAATCGAAGTAACTAAACAACTTAATTGTTTGTAGAGAGAAACGCCCAGACAGAGGTAACTCACACACACAACTGTCATCTCGCTCGTTAGATAGATCGATAATTAATTCAAATAAATGCTATAATTATGTGGTCTCACCACACTATTTCATCTCTGTATCTGATTTGAAGCGGGCACAATGCTAGAGCTAACGAGCCGTAACTGACAAAAATCGTTTTTACTCTTCTGGTTAAATATTGCGCTGCTAACATCATAAACAGCTTTATGTTGTCACTGTTGGCAAATGACCATGGAATAAGCAGGATAATCAACGGCTGGCCGTGCATTAAAGGATTTTATATACACTTCGCGTTGGGTGGTTCTTGGCCTCCATGTCGTGCATTTCAAATCCTTTAAATCATGGCAAACAGTTGATTATCCCTTACTTGTATATTTATGCTATAATAAATTTTTGGGTAACACTTAACAATAAGATCTCATTTGTTAATTAGCTAATGCATTTACATGAACTAACAATGAACAATAGGCATATATTTTTAAAAAAATTTAATCTTAGTTAATAAAATGTTAATGTTAGTTAACTAATTGCATTAAATAATGTTAACAGATACAACTAACATGTTTTGTTAAATATATTAGTATATTTTGAATTTAACAATAAAGTGTCCCTATTATGCCATTTTTAAGGTTCCTAATATTGTTTTGGGAGTCTCCTCTATTATTTATCATACTTAAAGGTTGTGATTCAGTAGAGCCAGCAGGTCCAAATAAACTGTGTACTGAGCAATCTTCCAAGAGCAAGTGTTTTGTGAATCTCACATTGAAACCCCCGAGATTAGAGAAGCAGTCGTCAGTAAAATGATGAAAACACAAAAAAAGATTAGGGTTGTACTGCTGTGGTACAGTGGGGGAAAAAAAATTAACCACTGATTATTTGCAGCCTCATCTTTTAGAAGTGAAAAATAAAACAAATTTAATTGTTTTGGGAGTCTCCTCTATTATTTATCATACTTAAAGGTTGTGATTCAGTAGAGCCAGCAGGTCCAAATAAACTGTGTACTGAGCAATCTTCCAAGAGCAAGTGTTTTGTGAATCTCACATTGAAACCCCCGAGATTAGAGAAGCAGTCGTCAGTAAAATGATGAAAACACAAAAAAAGATTAGGGTTGTACTGCTGTGGTACAGTGGGGGAAAAAAATTAACCACTGATTATTTGCAGCCTCATCTTTTAGAAGTGAAAATAAAACCAATTTTCTTTCACAGCATAGGGCACAGCATCTTCTCAACATGATGTTAACCACACGAACAAACTACAGTGTTTGAGGGCAGGTCAAGTTGTTTGCGGCCTGACAACATAGAACATAGGCGGGCATTATGCAAATGTATTACGCTGTGATGTGTAGCCGTCATAAAAGTGGGATTAGAATTACTGAAGACTTGTTTAAGCTGTTCAGAGTCGATTCTTTCTTTTGGGAGACAATACGTTTATTTATTATGCACTTTCGGCTTTCGACTTTCAGCTTTCGGCTAAAGGCAATATTCGAAATGCCATAATAGGAGCAATTTAACTAAGATATAATAAATATAATAAATGCTAATCCGGCCCTCAGATGAAATCAGTTGAATTACCCAGGCTTAGATGGTAAAGACCATGTGAAATAGTTTCACAAGGAGTTTTATTTCCAGTAATAGTGTATTTCCTATTGAAATGTTGGAGTGGATATATTGAATGGTTGTACAGATTTTAGTGCCAAACAAAGAGGCACAACAGACCCATGATTTACTATGATAGTCGTGCTTATAATTAAGTAAAAGTCATTGCTCTGAATTTGGGAGAAGGCGTGGCCTAATGGAGAGTCGGACTTTTAACCCAAAGGTTGCGGGTTCGAGTCTCGTACTGGCTGGGATTGTAGGTGGGGGGAGTGAATGTACAGTGCTCTCTCCCACCTTCAATACCACAACTGAGGTGCCCTTGAGCAAGGCACCGAACCCCCAACTGCTCCCCAGGCGCAGCAGCAAAAAAAATGGCTGCTCACTGCTCCGGGTGTATGTTCACGGTGTGTGTGTGTGTGTTCACTGCTGTGTGTATGCACTTTGGATGGGATAAATGCAGAGCACTTATTCCGAGTATGGGTCACCATACTTGGCAACGTGTCACGTCACTTTATTTTTTAAAATGGATCAAAGCTAATAGACACGGACTGAAAGCCACAAAAAAATTTGATTTTATGGGGTCTATAAACGTTAAAACCCCACATGGGACAATCTTTCAATTGATAGTGATCACAGTTGTGCCCTTGAGCAAGACACCCCAGGGGGAATGTCCTCAAGTCAAGTCAAGTCACCTTTATTTATATATCGCTTTTAACAATACAGATTCTGTCAAAGCAACTGTACAGCATTAATTAGGAAAATATTGTGTCAATAATGAAAAATGATAATAGTAAACACTCAATTTTTTGTTAAATCCAGTTCATCATTGAATTCAGTGATGTCATCATCCAGCTCAGTTCAGTTTAAATAATGTCTGTGCAATCAAGTCAACGATATTGCTGGAAATTAAGTGTCCCCAACTAAGCAAGCCAGAGGCGACAGCGGCAAGGAACTGAAACTCCATCGGTGACAGAATGGAGAAAAAAACCTTGGGAGAAACCAGGCTCAGTCGGGGGTCCAGTTCTCCTCTGACCAGACGAAACCAGCAGTTCAATTCCAGGCTGCAGCAAAGTCACATTGTGCAGAGGACTCATCTGGTTCTGTGGTCTTGTCCCCGTGGCCATCTAGGAGACAAGGTCCTCACTGGGGATCTGGCTTTGTGGCTCATCTAGTTGTCCGGATCTCCGCTGACATCCAGGGCTGTCGAGGTCATCTGTAGTTGCTGATCCACCATCTGGTCTGGATACAGACTGGATCTGGTGGCTACAGTGACCTTGGCATAAGAAAGAAACAGACTAATATTAGCGTAGATGTCATTCTTCTAACGATGTAGCAAGTACATTGGGTGTTATGGGAAGTGTTCCCGGTTCCGGTTGTCCTAATTAATGCAGCCTAAAAATCTTTTAACAGATTTGAATATTAGAAATGTGTTAAGCCAGATTAAAGAGATGGGTCTTTAATCTAGATTTAAACTGACAGAGTGTGTCTGCCTTCCAAACAATGTTAGGTAGGTTATTCCAGAGTTTGGGCGCTAAAAAGAAGGATCTCCCGCCCGCAGTTGATTTTGATATTCTAGGTATTATCAAATTGCCAGAGTTTTGAGAACACAGCGGACGTGGAGGACTATAATGCAATAAGAGCTC
>NW_015505302.1:171374-172722 GCF_001515645.1 Sinocyclocheilus grahami
AAAAAACCTTGGGAGAAACCAGGCTCAGTCGGGGGTCCAGTTCTCCTCTGACCAGACGAAACCAGCAGTTCAATTCCAGGCTGCAGCAAAGTCACATTGTGCAGAGGACTCATCTGGTTCTGTGGTCTTGTCCCCGTGGCCATCTAGGAGACAAGGTCCTCACTGGGGATCTGGCTTTGTGGCTCATCTAGTTGTCCGGATCTCCGCTGACATCCAGGGCTGTCGAGGTCATCTGTAGTTGCTGATCCACCATCTGGTCTGGATACAGACTGGATCTGGTGGCTACAGTGACCTTGGCATAGAAAAGAAACAGACTAATATTAGCGTAGATGTCATTCTTCTAACGATGTAGCAAGTACATTGGGTGTTATGGGAAGTGTTCCCGGTTCCGGTTGTCCTAATTAATGCAGCCTAAAAATCTTTTAACAGATTTGAATATTAGAAATGTGTTAAGCCAGATTAAAGAGATGGGTCTTTAATCTAGATTTAAACTGACAGAGTGTGTCTGCCTTCCAAACAATGTTAGGTAGGTTATTCCAGAGTTTGGGCGCTAAAAAGAAGGATCTCCCGCCCGCAGTTGATTTTGATATTCTAGGTATTATCAAATTGCCAGAGTTTTGAGAACACAGCGGACGTGGAGGACTATAATGCAATAAGAGCTCATTTGAATACTGAAGTGCTAAACCATTCAGGGCTTTATAAGTAATAAGCAAGATTTTAAAATAAATAAATCTATACAATGTTTAATAGGGAGCCAGTGCAGTGTTGACAGAACCGGGCTAATATGGTCATACTTCCTGGTTCTAGTAAGAACTCTAGCTGCTGCATTTTGGACCAGCTGGAGTTTTTTATTGAGCGTGCAGAACAACCACCCAATAAAGCGTTAAAATAATCTAGCCTTGCGGTCATGAACGCATGAATTAACATTTCTGCATTTGACATTGAGAGCATAGGCTGTAATTTAGATATATTTTTGAGATGGAAAAATGCAGTTTTACAAATGCTAGAAACGTGGCTTTCAAAGGAAAGATTGCTATCAAATAGCACACCTAGGTTCCTAACTGATGACGAAGAATTGACAGAGCAGCCATCAAGTGTTAGACAGTGTTCTAGGTTGTTACGTGCAGAGTTTTTAGGTCCTATAATTAACACCTCTGATTTTTCAGAATTTAGCAGTAAGAAATTACTCATCATCCAGTTTTTTATATCGACTATGCATTTCGTTAGTTTTTCAAATTGGTATGTTTCGCCGGGCCGCGATGAAATATAGAGCTGAGTATCATCAGCATAACAGTGAAAGCTAACACCATGTTTCCTGATGATATCTCCCAAGGGTAACATGTAAAGC
>NW_015505302.1:173462-177686 GCF_001515645.1 Sinocyclocheilus grahami
CAGTGAAAGCTAACACCATGTTTCCTGATGATATCTCCCAAGGGTAACATGTAAAGCATGAAAAGTAACGGCCCTAGTACTGACCCTTGAGGTACTCCATACTGCACTTGTGATCGATATGATACATTAATTCACTGCTACGAATTGATGGCGGTCAGATAAGTACAATTTTAACCATGCTAATGCACTTCCATTAATGCCAACAAAGTTTTCTAGTCTATTCAAAAGAATGTTGTGGTCAATAGTGTCGAACGCAGCACTAAGATCCAATAGCACTAATAGAGAGATACAACCATGATCAGAAGATAAGATCAGGTAATTTGTAACTCTAATGAGAGCAGTCTCAGTATTATGATACGGTCTAAATCCTGACTGGAAATCCTCACAGATATTGATACCATTTTTCTCTAAGAAGGAATATAATTGTGAGGATATTACCTTTTCTAGTATCTTGGAGAGAAAAGGGAGATTCGAGATCGGTCTGTAATTAACTAGTTCTTTGGGGTCAAGTTGTGTTTTTTTGATGAGAGGCTAAATGACAGCCAGTTTGAAGGTTTTGGGGACATGTCCTAATGACAATGACGAATTAATAATAGTCAGAAGAGGATCTATGACTTCTGGAAGCACCTCTTTTAGGAGCTTAGATGGAATAGGGTCTAACATACATGTTGTTGGTTTAGATGATTTAACAAGTTTATACAATTCTTCTTCTCCTATAGTAGAGAATAAGTGGAATTGTTCCTCAGGGTATCTATAGCACACTATCTGATGCGTTACTGTAGCTGACGGCTGCATGGTTACAATTGTATCTCTAAAAGTATTGATCTTGGATGTAAAGTAGTTTAAGTCATTACTGCTGTGCTGTTGGGAAATGTCAACACTTGTTGATGCTTTATTTTTCGTTAATTTAGCCACTGTATTGAATAAATACCTGGGGTTATTTTTGTTTTCTTCTAAAAGAGATGAAAAGTAATCAGATCTAGCAGTTTTTAATGCTTTTCTCTAGGATAGGGTACTTTCCGGCCAAGCAATACGAAATACCTCTAGTTTTGTTTTCCTACAGCTGAGCTCCATTTTCCAGGCTGCTCTCTTTAGGGGACGAGTGTGCTCATTATACCATGGTGTCAGACTGTTTTCCTTAATCTTCCTTAAGCTTAAAGGAGCAACCGTATCTAAAATGCTAGAAAAGAGAGAGTCCATAGTTTCTGTTACATCATCAAGTTGTTCTGAGGTATTGGATATGCTAAGGAATTGAGATAAAGCAGGCAGATTACTTACAAAGTAGTCTTTTTTGGTAGAAGTGATGGTTCTACCATGCTTGTAACATGGAGTAGAATTTAGCTATATGAAGTTTACTCAAGACTAGATAATGATCTGAGATATCATCGCTTGGCTGCATAATTTCAACACCATCGACATCAATTCCATTTGACAGTATTAAATCTAGAGTATGATTTTGACAATGAGTAGGTCCTGACATGTGTTGTCTAACCCCAATGGAGTTCAGAATGTCTATGAATGCTGTTCCCAATGTATATTTTTCATTATCAACATGGATATTAAAATCACCAACAATTAAAACTTTATCTGCAGCCAGCACTAACTCAGATATAAAATCAGCAAATTCTTTAATAAAGTCTGTATGGTGCCCTGGTGGCCTGTTTACTGCGGACACAAGCTTCAGACGAAGAAGTGATGATGTGCGCTACCGGCGCCTATTTTGTACTAGTTGCGACGGTAGTGACGTCATGGCTGTCGCCGGCCAAACAAGTTGGTGTTTTTTCAATGTAGGCTTCAGACACGGGTCACGACGAGGCGTTCCCCATAGCGACCCCTAGAGGACGCAGTGTCTCGTTCCCCTCAGGGAACCATGGTTACATAAGTAACCCGAGACGTTATACTTGAAGCCTGCCCTCTGAGAAATACTGAAAATATTGTTATAAATTGTAGCAACACCTCCCCCTTTACCTTTTGGACATGGCTCCTGTTTATAACAGTAATCTTGGGGGGGTAGACTCATTTAAAATAATGTAATCATCAGGTTTTAGCCAGGTTTCTGTCAAACAGAGCACATCTAGGTTATGATCAGTGATCATATTATTTACAAAAAATGCTTTCGTAGAAAGAGACCTTATGTTCAATGAGCCAAGCTTTATCATTTGTTTATCCGTATTACATCTGTATTTTTATTTGTTGAACATCAATTAAATTGTTACTCTTAAATTAGTTTGGATGTTTTTTTTATTTCCTAGTTGGGGGAACAGACACAGTCTCTATAATGTGATATCTAGGTGAAAGAGTCTCTATGTGCTGAGAATTTACTGATTTCTGTGACGTGAGGCGGCTAGCAGACGGTCGGTTTAGCCAGTTTGTCTGCTTCCTGACCTGGGCCCCAGTTAGTCAAGTACAAAAGTACAAAAAGGAAAACAAAAGTAATTGTTCTTGCTTGTTAGCAGATTTTGTTGCTGATTTGAAATATGCAATTTAATTGCATGTCCAGCAAGCAGTTTTTGAGAATTCAGGATTCCCCCATTCATTTAGATAGCACTTGGTCTTAGATGAGCTGCCTGAAGGGGTTGCAAATATGGCCGCCGAGTGAACAGATTTTCCTTGAAAGGGACTTTGGTTAAGGTAAGGGGATAGAAAATACAGCTAGTACAATAAAAATCATTACGCCTATGGAGAGTTCTGATCAAACATGCAAAGCAGTGTGTGTGTGTGTGTGTGTGTTTAAGTGCTTATCACCTGTAACCTCCTCTATCTGTGGGCACAAACATGTGTTACTCAGAGATTCGGACACCCACAGCACTATGTTCTGTGAATCAGTTCTGACTGTACTGATATATCAATCTCTCCTGATACAACCAGAATTCAGTGATAACTCACAGTCCAATCTCTGTGGACACCACCTCTTGATCTCCTTATCTCCACTGCATTATATGGGGAATGTCTGTTGGGAGGTCAGAACTGCTAAAGGGCAAAGTTTGTGAGTGGTGTGGGTGTCTCCGTCAGTCTAATTGACCCCTCTAAGACCTGTGTTTATCTACCTTTGCTATCTCGCCCTTAAGAGTGTGAGAGCATAGACTTACAACAAGGTCACTTCCTTTCCAAGCAGCCACTGGTGAGAGTGTTTCAGAGTGCATTTGTGTGAAATATGCGTGACCGCCCCACCCTGTTAGCTGAAGCTATGTTCTTATGTAGACAGCAGACAATAAAGCTGCTCGCTAGATATTAAAAAGAGCCCCAATGAAAAATAAAATAAATAAATAAAAAATTGGTACAGGAGATTTGTTTTAGTATTTCTTTTTCGTTGCTATATTTCTGCAGGCCTTTGGCTGGGAAGCAGCCAGTATTACATCATTACACTGGCTGCAGTTCCAGACGTAAGCAGGGTTTTAGCCAGGTTTCTGTCAAACAGAGCACATCTAGGTTATGATCAGTGATCATATTATTTACAAAAAATGCTTTCGTAGAAAGAGACCTTATGTTCAATGAGCCAAGCTTTATCATTTGTTTATCCGTATTACATCTGTATTTTTATTTGTTGAACATCAATTAAATTGTTACTCTTAAATTAGTTTGGATGTTTTTTTTATTTCCTAGTTGGGGGAACAGACACAGTCTCTATAATGTGATATCTAGGTGAAAGAGTCTCTATGTGCTGAGAATTTACTGATTTCTGTGACGTGAGGCGGCTAGCAGACGGTCGGTTTAGCCAGTTTGTCTGCTTCCTGACCTGGGCCCCAGTTAGTCAAGTACAAACTCTAAGACTATATGCCATATTTCTAGAGAGAAGAGCGGCACCACCCCAGGGTGCACCACCACTCTCTTTTCAACAGGTCATGTCTGCCCCAAAAACTAGTCCAATTGTCTATGAAACCTATGTTATTTTGCAGGAACCACTTAGACATCCAGCCATTGAGTGATGACAGTCTGCTATGTATATCATCACCACGGTAAGCAGGGAGGGGACCAAAGCATATTACAGTGTCTGACATCGTACTTGCAAGTTCACACACCTCTTTAATGTTATTTCTAGTGATCTCCGACTGGCGAAATCGAACATCATTAGCGCCGGCGTAAATAACAATCTTACTGAATTTACGTTTAGCATTAGCCAGCACTTTTAAATTTGCCAAGATGTCAGGCACTCTGGCTCCCGGTAAACATTGGACTATGGTGGCTGGTGTCTCTATTTTCCCGTTCCGTACATAACAACCGCCA
>NW_015505302.1:179848-181248 GCF_001515645.1 Sinocyclocheilus grahami
GCCAGGTTTCTGTCAAACAGAGCACATCTAGGTTATGAATTTCATATTATTTACAAAAAATGCTTTCGTAGAAAGAGACCTTATGTTCAATGAGCCAAGCTTTATCATTTGTTTATCCGTATTACATCTGTATTTTTATTTGTTGAACATCAATTAAATTGTTACTCTTAAATTAGTTTGGATGTTTTTTTTATTTCCTAGTTGGGGGAACAGACACAGTCTCTATAATGTGATATCTAGGTGAAAGAGTCTCTATGTGCTGAGAATTTACTGATTTCTGTGACGTGAGGCGGCTAGCAGACGGTCGGTTTAGCCAGTTTGTCTGCTTCCTGACCTGGGCCCCAGTTAGTCAAGTACAAACTCTAAGACTATATGCCATATTTCTAGAGAGAAGAGCGGCACCACCCCAGGGTGCACCACCACTCTCTTTTCAACAGGTCATGTCTGCCCCAAAAACTAGTCCAATTGTCTATGAAACCTATGTTATTTTGCAGGAACCACTTAGACATCCAGCCATTGAGTGATGACAGTCTGCTATGTATATCATCACCACGGTAAGCAGGGAGGGGACCAAAGCATATTACAGTGTCTGACATCGTACTTGCAAGTTCACACACCTCTTTAATGTTATTTCTAGTGATCTCCGACTGGCGAAATCGAACATCATTAGCGCCGGCGTAAATAACAATCTTACTGAATTTACGTTTAGCATTAGCCAGCACTTTTAAATTTGCCAAGATGTCAGGCACTCTGGCTCCCGGTAAACATTGGACTATGGTGGCTGGTGTCTCTATTTTCACGTTCCGTACATAACAACCGCCAATAACTAGAGCACTTTGATCAGGCTTCTCAGTGGGTGCATCACTGAGTGGGGAGAACCTGTTTGATGTTTTGATCGGAATGGAAGAGCGGTGTTTTGACCCACAACTATGCCTCCTCACCGTCACCCAGTTGCCCTGCTGCAGAGGCATTGTAACCGGAACCGAACAATGTACAGGGCTCTCTGAGCTAGTCGCATCCAAAGCCGTATCTACAGCCATCACATTCTTACTGTCCTCAATTAACGGTTGGATCGTGTCTCTAATTCTGAAATCTTCTCTGTCAGCCTAACTACAAGTGCATCTCAATAAATTAGAATGTCGTGAAAAAGTCGTGTATTAAATAAATTCAATGCACACAGACTGAAGTAGTTTAAGTCTTTGGTTCTTTTAATTGTGATGATGTTGGCTGATATTTAACAAAAACCCACCAATTCACTATCTCAACAAATTAGAATACTTCATAAGACCAATAAAAAAACATTTTTAGTGAATTGTTGGCCTTCTGGAAAGTATGTTCATTTACTGTACATGTACTCAATACTTGGTAGGGGCTCCTTTTGCTTTAATTACTGCCTCAAT
>NW_015505302.1:181298-185773 GCF_001515645.1 Sinocyclocheilus grahami
ATCACAATTAAAAGAACCAAAGACTTAAACTACTTCAGTCTGTGTGCATTTAATTTATTTAATACACGAGTTTCACAATTTGAGTTGAATTACTGAAATAAATGAACTTTTCCACGACATTCTAATTTATTAAGATGCACCTGTATTTACCTGCATTTATCACACGTGAATCCCTCGTCGCCGACAGAGAGAGCTAAACTATACATGTGGCAAGCGGTGCAAACAACAATAGCAGGAGAAGAAGCCATTACTCACCGTGATTGAAGAATGATTCTGACTTACCACTGTTTTATGAACTCATGAAAAAACGGAGCGAGAGAGAAAAGAAACGGAGCGAGAGAAAAAAAGAAAACAGCAATAGACACGTATGGAAACACGAATGACAAGCTAACCGCTAACGAATGCTAACGTGCTGCACTCGCTGTTTTAGAATAAAAGCGAACTAACAAATTAATCAGATTAGTTTGATAGATAATATCAAAAATATGGTGGGAATTAAGTTATATTTTATCACTTTAAACAACAGAGAGTGATAGTAAGATAGAACAGCAAAGCTACACTCAGAAGTAATGAGCCCAGGGTCCTTACCTTGAGTAATGAGCCAGGGTTCAGGGTCCTCAAGACCAAACATCCACTAGTCTTTAGAGTCTTTTGTGTATCATAATGAGTATATAGATTTCCATCATCATCGTCATCTTTTTTTTTTCATTCTACTGTGTGTAGTACTTTTCATGCCCTTGTCTTAAAAGTTCTGATGAGCTGAATAAAATATAACACATACACTACCACTATCAAGTTTTTATTTTATTTTATTTTTTGAAAGAAATCTTTTATATTCACCAATGCTCCATTTATTTGATCAAAAATACACACACTGTAATATTGTGAAATATTAAATGTGAAATAATAGGTTTTTATTTACATCTTGTTCATTTACTTGTCATTGTGTAAATAATCAAACTGTAACTAATAAAGTTATTAGATTTACCAAAGCTTGACCAGAGCATATTTCTGAAAGTCTGGTGTAATCTTATTATAGAAAGCCCCCTCTAAAGCACATACAAGTATATGTATTTTTAAAAGGTTACCGATTTCAAACAATTCTGCAGAACATGGATGAGCCATGTATTATCTGTGGGAACTGATTAGTCTTGTCTCTTTGTTTCAGCTCATGCAGTCTGGTTTACACGAGTCCTCTCTGCCTGAATGCGTATTAAAGGGTCTATTGGGTCATTACTGATCCGCTGTAACATCGCTCTCTTCCTGTAATCTCATGCTTTCTCTGTATCTCCCTCATATTCATAATTCTACCTTTTTAAGCCACCGGCAGAGCTCTGCAGTACTGCAGCTGTATCGTCAGGTTTACCTACAGTACTGTGCAAAAGTCTTAGGCATTAGTACAAAAAATGGTTTTAAGCCAGTTATTTCTATCTTTTGGTGTAGTGTGTCAGTAGGAAATATCAGTTTACATTTCCAAACATTCCTTTTGCTATTAATTGTAATAATCCAGTGAGATTTTTGTATGCACAATGAGTCTTACAGCAGCCAGTGCTCCACACAGAGACAGAGATCTGATCTCACCATCATCCAGTCGGTTTGGAATGACACGAAATATCAGAAAAAAACAGAGACATACTAAATCCAGAAGTACTGCACCAACGTCTCCAAGACACTTAAAGAAGCCTTCCTTCAAAGCTACAGTATACCATGAAAAGTTTTAGGCACTTGTGTAAAAATGCTGCATTGCAGATGCTTTAATAATGTCATAAATAAATGTTATTTATTAATTAACATCTATTAAATAAATCAGATCAATATTTGGTGTGACTATCCTTTGTGTTTAAAACAGCTTTTGTCCGAGGCACACTTGCGCATAGTTTTTCAGGTAGCTTTGCAGGAATGTTTCTTCAAGTATTGTAATATGTAATGTAATATTGCTTTAATATATATATATATATATATATATATATATATATTGTTACAAAATGTTCTTATTTCAAATAAACTGTTCTTTTGAACTTTCTATTCATCAAAGAAGGCTGACAAAATGTATGATGGATGTATCAGCATTGAAAATAATAAATGTTTCTTGAGCACCAAATCAGCATATTAGAATGATTTCTGAATGATCATGTGACACTAAAGACTGGAGTAATGATGCCGAAAATTCAGCTTTACATCACAGGAATAAATTACCTTTTTTTAATATATTCAAATAGAAAAAAAACATTGTATTTTCTAACACTAGCATATCTAAAAACTAAAAGGTCTTTATTTTAATATTTTTTTATTTATAATATCTTTATTTTATTTTATACGGACTGAGTGTTTTCAAATATGCACATGGCCCTGGGTACTAAAAACCTGCATGCTGAATTTGTTAGCAATCTCTGCCTTTTTTTTTTTTTTTTTTGGCCATCGATAAGAGGTGACAGCAGAGAGGTTTGATTGGACAACAGGAGAAGGCTGCTGGCATGTCTGTAATTTCTTATGCATGCTCTTTATTGGAAATGTCATGGGTTCACAGGGCGGTGGGTGGTCACTGGGGTGACGTGTGGGGGGGTTATTGATTAACTACATAATTAAGCATTCTTTAAGTACTTGGCTTTTGATTGGACTTTCAAATGCTAATTCTGGCCGCTTGTCTCATAACGCAGCGCAGTCGGAGCTTGATTTGTTGGGATAAGGTTGATGTTAACGGAGTATGGCAGAATTGCAGGGGTGAACTTTTGCATTTTAGCCAGTTTCCAAAAATTGGAGCAAGAAAAGAGGGTAATGCAACAAAGGCCTGTCAGATGTGAGGTGTCAGACACGGACCCCGCTACATCAGTGACCTTGGCCCCTGTGCCAGGCTATCAAAGGTTATGAGGCTGTAGGCCAGAGATGATAGAGACTAGTTTATGAGCCTTTGTCAGGGGTCCCAGCTTTCTTTCCTGAGTGTAAAATCTGCAGCCAAGAGCTCAATGGGCCACTTTTTGATAGGTTAAGAGAAGGAGTGCAAATACCTGGGCTGATATTAAAATATGTTTTCTGTTTACTGACATTAAAAGTATATTCCTAGTATGGAATATACATTATTATAGTCTACTATTTACTGTCCCAATTGTCATTTGATTTATGTAGAAGGTGTAAAAAACATTTGATATAACTCATAAAGTTTCATTAATGTAGAATACTAAAATAATATTTTTCTTATAAATTAAAATACTTTTGATTAATATTTTTTCATTGTTATAATATTCGAAACATCGGTTTATTTGTGGAATTATTAAATAGCACAGAAACCTTCCTTTAATAATAATTCTTGCTACCAAATAATAATTATTCCCTTAACAATAATTACAACCTTCCTTAATCACTCATGCCAGTGTAAGAAAATTAAGCCTATATTTATGCATAAATTAGCCTGATAAAGTCTTAATGTTCTAGTGTTAAATTGTAGATAATTTGCGTAATTTCTAATCAAATTGATATTAATCTGTTTATGCAACATTTTGACATTTCAGGGAGACAAGAAAATGCTTTAGATTAGTAGCAATGATTTTTAAAGTTTGCTTACACATATTCATCCAACACAATCTCGTGGCAATTTGTAACTATTTTACATTTTGACAAATTGGTAGCTTGTTCATATAAATATGTACATTCATCTAATTCATATCATACATCTTTGTATGATCTACTTGCACTCCAGTGACACTTATGTTTAGGAGGGGATCTTCTTTCTTACTTTTTTCTAAAAATGATACGATTCACACCATACACACTCATAAAACGGCTCTATTTTTCTGTGAGATCAGGTTGTGGTTATCATTGTAGTAAAAGGTTGTATAAATGAATATTCATTACATAAGTCATGATTGTGTCTTTGCATCACACACAGCCCACCTACATAACCATATATTTGCTAGCATATATCTGCATGTTTTTTCAAGAAAAAAAAAACTTCTTAAGGGTCTGTAAAACTCATAGCTTTTGCCGTTATTTTAACAATCAAATCAAATAGAACAAAGCAAGTTTCATCATCTAAGGTAATATTATTTTTGACTGAATTCCCCAAAGCAAGCACAACCAAGAAAATCTTCTTACAGCTCAAAGGAGAAACAGTAGATTGCATTTAAGATCGAGATCACACGGTGAAATAATGCAACCCAGAATTTGTCAGTGTTTCTCTGCATCCCTGAAATGAAAATAATGTCTGTGTGCCTGTGAACGCTGGTCATTTATTTCAGAATCCAGTGAGAATCCAGAATACAGTGCTGTTTAGTTCTTGTTTCGATGAAACCCCTCCTTCCGAAATATGAAATGTGCTTTGATTGGTTAGCTGGCCTGTGCGTTGTGATTGGCGAACTGCTTAGAACGTGTTCCAAAAATGTCACGCCCCTTACCATAACCACAACTTGGCGACAGCACACTACTAAAGCAGATCTTCTTCTTCATCTTTTCTAGCGCAGATCAACCAGGTCTCGCCCCCC
>NW_015505302.1:187298-193386 GCF_001515645.1 Sinocyclocheilus grahami
GAGGGTAATGCAACAAAGGCCTGTCAGATGTGAGGTGTCAGACACGGACCCCGCTACATCAGTGACCTTGGCCCCTGTGCCAGGCTATCAAAGGTTATGAGGCTGTAGGCCAGAGATGATAGAGACTAGTTTATGAGCCTTTGTCAGGGGTCCCAGCTTTCTTTCCTGAGTGTAAAATCTGCAGCCAAGAGCTCAATGGGCCACTTTTTGATAGGTTAAGAGAAGGAGTGCAAATACCTGGGCTGATATTAAAATATGTTTTCTGTTTACTGACATTAAAAGTATATTCCTAGTATGGAATATACATTATTATAGTCTACTATTTACTGTCCCAATTGTCATTTGATTTATGTAGAAGGTGTAAAAAACATTTGATATAACTCATAAAGTTTCATTAATGTAGAATACTAAAATAATATTTTTCTTATAAATTAAAATACTTTTGATTAATATTTTTTCATTGTTATAATATTCGAAACATCGGTTTATTTGTGGAATTATTAAATAGCACAGAAACCTTCCTTTAATAATAATTCTTGCTACCAAATAATAATTATTCCCTTAACAATAATTACAACCTTCCTTAATCACTCATGCCAGTGTAAGAAAATTAAGCCTATATTTATGCATAAATTAGCCTGATAAAGTCTTAATGTTCTAGTGTTAAATTGTAGATAATTTGCGTAATTTCTAATCAAATTGATATTAATCTGTTTATGCAACATTTTGACATTTCAGGGAGACAAGAAAATGCTTTAGATTAGTAGCAATGATTTTTAAAGTTTGCTTACACATATTCATCCAACACAATCTCGTGGCAATTTGTAACTATTTTACATTTTGACAAATTGGTAGCTTGTTCATATAAATATGTACATTCATCTAATTCATATCATACATCTTTGTATGATCTACTTGCACTCCAGTGACACTTATGTTTAGGAGGGGATCTTCTTTCTTACTAAAATGATAAAATGATACGATTCACACCATACACACTCATAAAACGGCTCTATTTTTCTGTGAGATCAGGTTGTGGTTAGTAAAAGGTTAAAAGGTTGTATAAATGAATATTCATTACATAAGTCATGATTGTGTCTTTGCATCACACACAGCCCACCTACATAACCATATATTTGCTAGCATATATCTGCATGTTTTTTCAAGAAAAAAAAAACTTCTTAAGGGTCTGTAAAACTCATAGCTTTTGCCGTTATTTTAACAATCAAATCAAATAGAACAAAGCAAGTTTCATCATCTAAGGTAATATTATTTTTGACTGAATTCCCCAAAGCAAGCACAACCAAGAAAATCTTCTTACAGCTCAAAGGAGAAACAGTAGATTGCATTTAAGATCGAGATCACACGGTGAAATAATGCAACCCAGAATTTGTCAGTGTTTCTCTGCATCCCTGAAATGAAAATAATGTCTGTGTGCCTGTGAACGCTGGTCATTTATTTCAGAATCCAGTGAGAATCCAGAATACAGTGCTGTTTAGTTCTTGTTTCGATGAAACCCCTCCTTCCGAAATATGAAATGTGCTTTGATTGGTTAGCTGGCCTGTGCGTTGTGATTGGCGAACTGCTTAGAACGTGTTCCAAAAATGTCACACCCCTTACCATAACCACAACTTGGCGACAGCACACTACTAAAGCAGATCTTCTTCTTCATCTTTTCTAGCGCAGATCAACCAGGTCTCGCCCCCCCCCCCTTTTTTTTTTTTTGCGTATTGCGTTTGCGGGAATTATTTAAATAAGTGACTTTGTGATGTCACAATATCCGGAAGAAGCGTGCTGTAGTCCGAACAAGCTGTTTGTTGTAGTTTTTAAAAAGTGTTTTGTGTTAAAGAGAATATCTCCCTTTGGAGTGAACTTTGAGCTTTGTAACCGTACAGATATATTTTTTTTATGCTGAAACAGCAACATTACACACTAACTAAACTTGAAAATGCATAATAGGACTGTATAATAGAATGTATAAAAACATCTGATAATTTGTGCTGTTAATATATTTATAATGTTTGAAATGTCATTTTTAATCATGAAATTATTAAATAGCAAATTCATAAATTATTATTTAAATAATCAAAATAATTATTACAGCATTTCCTATTCGCTTATACCAGTGTAAGGAAATTGAGTGCATATATTTATGTAAAAAGCAGCCATAGAATGTCATAATGACAGTGTTAAATTTGTCTAACTAATTTATCATAATTTCTAATCATGATTAAATATTTTGACATGCTCATATGAAAATTAAAAGCCACTGTGAAATGTCATTCGCAACCCATTGACTTCTTTAATCTGATACATTTCTAAGTGAAACAGGTTGTTCAGCAAGGAAAAATCTGTAAGGTGAGACTTGATTTTATCCATTATAAATATATTTAATTATGAAAAGTGGGCTTTACATACCAGAATAGTATTAAAGGCATAGTTCACCATTCATTCTCATGTTGCTCTAAACCTGCATGACCTTTTCTTTTGTAGAACACAAAAAACAATATATTTTAAGAAATGTATGTTTTTATATATATATATATATATACTGTATATACAGTATATACAATAGAAGTCAATGGGCTCCAGTGTTGTTTGGTTCCCAACATTCTTCAAATTTCTTCTTTTGGTTTTGTTTTTTGTTTGTTTTTTTTGAAGAAAAAGAAGAAAGTCATGCAGGTTTAGAATGACATGAAGATGAATAAATGAAGACTTATTTTGGACTTTCCCTTAAGCTATCCTGTAACTATAAATTCTTTAGACAAAATATTGTTTTTCAGATCTGAAATTTGCATTAAAAATAGGAAAGAAAATAGGGTCAGTTTAGGTTTCATGTACACTTTAAGTCTTTATGAAATCTTCCCCTCCATTATATCTCACAAATCTCATTTGCATATTCACATTTAAGATTTTTACAGCACGTTCACATAAAGTGATATGCACTATATAGCAAATCTGGACTGCTTGATTGTTAATATCATCAAAAAATTACTATTATTGTATTTTATATTCTTGAGTTTATAAAACTTTATCAGTATACATATAGTACACTCAGTAGTTGTAAATAAAACAAAAATTATTGGAGTATGAATACTACTTTGTTTCCCTTTCAGTCGGTCACTCTCGATGTCACGTCGGAGGACCGACGAATTGGGATCTCGCTTAGAGGGACCAATCTACTTTGAGTGTAAACTAAACGAGCCAATGCACATTGGCATGCGATTATTGCATCCAGCTGCTGCTGATCACAGCGTGAGTATAAGTAGACAGCAGGTGCAGCGCATATTCAGCTTTTCGCTTCGGAGCCGAGCGGTTCTATCGTTCTGCTCCTGACCTTCTGCAGTAGTGATAAACTACAGTCAAGCATGCTCTTCGGTGGGCTCTCGTGCTGGTGGGCGGCGCTTCAGCGGCGGTGGTTTTCCCGTGTCGAGTGGGTTGCACACAACAGGCTGCACTACCCCTGTGTGTGTTGCAGACAGCCATCTCCCCTGTGTGCTTCAGCACATTAAAAGAGCATTGCGTCCTGGGTGCACCGGGCCTGTGCAGAGAAACACACGGAGTAGAGGTGGTGGGAGAGATAGCAGCGCGCTGTGTACTTACCTCGGACTTGTGAGCGTCAGCCTGGGATGTTTCCAGCGCGGCTCTCCGCGCTCTCAGCTGGGTGTGCTTTGCCATCAGGTCCCGGATCTGCTTCTCCACGGCCTCCAGCTCGTGTCCTCTGAACGTGTCCTCACCTGCACTCAAAGGTAGACACACATCCGCCATTAAAGCAAGTAACAGTGAGTAAAACAATGGTAATGTGTGTGAATAGAGTAGTAGTGTAAGCGAGATTAGCGGCAACCACGCTGGTGATGCTAGTGGGCTATATGCTAATAGCGGACTCGGAAAGTCAAAAATAGAACTAGTGATAACAAGGCGCTCTGATTGTTTTTGTTGTAGAATACGATAGGGGATATATTCACACGTTATAGAACTGAAAAAGGATGGTGTATAAAATTGATTTTAAGATAAAAAATTAGACGACAAAGAATTGACTTGACGGAGCTCAAACTCAAACCACAATTGTACTTATTTTGTACTTATTTTTTATTAAAACTTTGCCTGGACTAACCTTTCAATATGAAAAAAGGCAGACAAAGGTAAACCCATTGTCAAGTTTGAAACATTCATTGGCTCATTATCTCCTGTGGAGGGAACTGCTATTTTGTTTGTAACACAAGCTTTTTATCTGGATTGCAGTGTGCTAGAACCATAAGCAGCATGTGGTTGGATTAAATTTAGAGTTGCCGTGGACTCGCTGGTTTCATTTCCTAAAACATTTCTTGAGCATGACTCAAACAGCTGCGTCAGTCAGCGAGAGGCACTATACATTAAGCCGCCTCCCTGCCGGCAAACTGCGAATAGTAATTAAGCTATGGAAGTAGCTAAATGAGGCTTTAACAACCATTCCAGGCTTATGGTGGTGTCATTGTAACGCTGTGTGAGTGAGTGTTTGGCTCGAGGTCTTTTGATACAGATCAAAAAGAAAGGTGGGAGTTAAACTTTGATCGTCCTCTTCTTCTCTGCATCTTTTGATCCCTCCCAAACGGCCCGTACACAGGAGAAACTGTGTGAGCTCTGAGGATTTGAAGTGCTCTATACTTCGTCAAATTGTAATGACACCACACGTTTACACACCGAACAAAAGATGTCTGTTTTGAGGCAAAGGCAGTCATTAGCGGGTGTCTGTATTGATTTCATTATGTTGTAATACATTTTCTTTTGTAAGTGAAATTGAGTTGTACAACACAGCACAGCTGATCAATTTAATTGCTCAGGAGGCTAAACAGATATTGACCAGCCAAGCATGAGATGTACAAGCTTTTTTACAGTTTCTTTGGCAGACGTTTTATCATAGTTGTGCCTGGCAGATGGTGGATCCTCCAGCAGTACAAAATAAAATCAATCGAAGTTTCTTTGTCTCCCTGTGTGACTTTTGCCCTCACTGCGGTATATCACTTCAACATTAATTTGCCGTTTCAGGTCTTACTGTGCTGCATGATTTTGAGTTGACCACGTCAAATTAATGGTACTGGATAACATTAACATAACTGCTTTTGCCAGACGCCTGCAGCATTAGATCAGTACTTCACTACTTTCCAGAACCTCTTGCAAGGAACCCTCCCTTTATATATATATATATATAATACATAAGGCAGCTAATATATTTTAGTTTATAAAGACATGTAAAAAAAAATACCTGGAAAATATTGACTTGCTATTAAAGGGGTCATATGACGTTGCTAAAAAGAACATTATTTTGTGTATTTGGTTTAATGCAATGTGTTTATGTGGTTAAAGGTTAAAAAAACACATTATTTTCCACATAATGTACATTATTGTTTCTCCTCTATGCCCCGCCTACACGTCGATTTTTACAAAGCTCATCATTCTGAAAAGCGAGGTGTGCTTTGATTAGCAAGCTATCCAGTGCGTTGTGATTGGCCGAATACCTCAAGCGTGTAACGGAAATGTTACGCCCCTTACCGTACTATGATGCCGTGTGTGCGACAAGCGCCTGTGTGCCTGTGATACGCAACTTTGCGTTGCATTGCATATCGCGCTGCGTAAACATAAAACCATGTCTGCATTTGTGATCGGAGAAACGACAAACAACATGCGTTATTCTACACTGCTCAAAACTCGTGTTTGAATCATCAGTGGCAAATTCTTTAAATATGAAAACGTACTTACAGGCTGTGAGTCAGAAGCACCAGACTGTCCTTGCAAAGTTGGAACTGCCCCACTTTATAGAAACAGACACCGGCATTGTAGGCTATACTCTCTCAGGAAACAGTCCTCGTCCTCCATAAAATGCGCTGCACACATCTGAATATTTGGGTTGAAGTGTTCTGGAACAGTGTTGTAAATACAACTTAACCACTGATTTCTAGTTGTGTCCTCTTTTGGAAGACCAAACAAAGTAGTTTTGCTTTCACAACGAAACCACGTCTCCACATCATGGCAGCGGCGGCAACAATACTACAGCGAGAATCAAAGTTATGCCTTCTTTCTTTGCGTGAACATTTGGGCGGCATTATGCAAA
>NW_015505302.1:194436-210411 GCF_001515645.1 Sinocyclocheilus grahami
TGTTAGAACGAGCCGTTTTAGGTAGGCGTGGTTGACTCTTAACTTTTATAAAGAATATCTCTTTGGATTTGAGACTTTAGTCCTTGCAACTTTACACATCTTATTTATGCACCAAGAGCTTGTAACACTCCAAAGAGAAAGGACAAATTGAAATCGCATCATATGACCCCTTTAAGTTGACGCTGTATCGTTTTGGTATCTTATTTGTTGATAGAATAAAATATTTGTGGATATTTTGCAAACAATGTTAGAAACAAATGATAATGCTTTTTAACCTTGAGTGGTAAGGATTATTTTCTTGATTTCCGATCAGCGATTAAAAAAATTTATTTACTTATTTATTTATCCATCCATTCATCCATTCTGTAATGGCAAATCTGAATTTTCAACATCATTACATCAGTCTTTAGTGTCACATGACCTTTCAGAAATCATTCTAATATGCTGATCATTTCTAATTCGCTGCTCAAGAAACATTTCTTATCAATGTTGAAAACAGTTGTGCTGCTTGATATTTTTGTGGAAACGGTGATACTTTTTTTTCGATTCTAGGCAGAATAGAAAATTCAAAAGAACAATTTCTATGAAATACTTTTGTAGCATTATAAATGTCTTTACTGTCGCTTTTGATCATTTTAAAATATCCTTATTGTAAAAAAGTTGCAAAGAATCTCACCTCTTTATTGTATAGATAAAGTGGATATGGGATGGAAGACCGGATTCAAACTTGTATCACCTGTGTGATCCCCAAATCCCCAGCATGCTAACAGCTACACCTCAGCTCTAACCTTAGGTAACTCCACAGGAGGAATAACTATAGTCTCTTTCCATATGTGTGTGTGTGTGTGTGTGTGTGTGTGGGCCCTGAAAATGTGTTCACCCCTCAGTATGCTACACTTCTTCATTGCCATGGTAACAACATGTTTTCTCTCTGTAGTCTTTATCTTTAATTATTTTTAGACAAATGTGAGTCTTTTTTCCTTCTATAATTCTAATATTTGCTGGCAGCCTGTGAGTCCCCAGACAGGTCCAGTGCGATTAGTGCGCTCGCCGCCATTTGCATAAGAAAAGTGAGACGACGTTTGCGCTAGCAGCCTCCAATGGAAGGTGTGTGCGCTGGAGACTTCAGCTTCTACAGGTTGCTACTGTGTGACCTTTACAACATTCTGTCCAGTTTTTTGATGTTGAAATTTCTTCAGTGTAATATGTGGCTACTTGCATCTGTCCGAACAATGCGTGTAAATGCAATATGGTTATAAATATCCAGATATGGTCCAGGTAGGAAATGTATGTTGTAAAGAGAGTTGTTTTTAGGGAAATCAGCAAATGTTTTACTTTTAGTTTTAGTTTAGAATGTTGGTAGCACTTTAGAATAGGGAACACATATCCACTATTAACTATGACTTTTGCCTCAATAAACTCCTAATTTGCTGTGCATTAATAGTTAGTATGGTCGTTGATAAGTTTAGGTATTGGGGAATTAAGGGATCTAAAATATGGTCATGCAGAATAAGGCATTAATATATGCTTTATAAGTACTATTAAACAGCCAATATGCTAATAATATGCATGCTAATAAGAAACTAGTTAATTGTGAGAATTGGACCTTAAAATAAAGTCTTACCAGAATGTTTTTACTTTTAATCTGCACTTTAAGAACGAAGAGATGAAACACCCAAAATCACCTTGGGATAGTTCACTCAATAATAAAATTTTTGGTCATCAGTTACTTATTGTCATATCCTTCCAAACCTGTAAGACTTTATTTCATGTTCAAAACACAAATAACAATGTTTTTTTATGAAACCTGAGAGAAAGGCCATTCCACTAAAGGCTGTGACACACCAAACCGGCATCAAAGAACTGGTGGCGCTGAAAGCTGTCTGTGTTGTCGCCAGTGTTGTCTGCGTCTCGGCCAAAATGTTGCGCTTGAACACATCGCAAAGACTACAGTCAGCGGCCAACTAGCACATGCATTCTGCACCTGTATGAGAAGAAATAACTCCACAACTCAACTTGTTGATCAGTTGGCCTTCACTTTACTCACTCAGTATGAAAATATTTGTGTATTAGAATGCTCAGGTAAGATGAAGATGTAAAATTGATGTCCGGTTAGGGCCCGTTGTCACGGCCTTAAAACATTTTGATGCTTCAAAAAAGTTAGTAAAGACATTGTAAAATTGAAACCATATGAATTGAGCGGTTTAATGCAAGTCTGCTGAAGAAACACAATCAATTTTTTTTATGACAACCAGATTTAAAGGTATAGTTCCATCCAAGATATAGATGAGTTTGTTTCTTCATCTGAATTGATTTGGAGAAATGTAGCATTACATCACTTGCTCACCAATGGATCATCTGCAGTGAATGGGTGCCGTCAGAATGAGAGTCCAAACAGCTGATAAAAACATCACAATAACAAATCTGGTGTCCATAATTGATAAAAATGCTCCAGAGAAAAAGTAAATCTTCTGTTGTCCTATCACATCAGTATCCACCAACTCATTTGTTTAGAAATGTTTTGGACTGTTTTGGCTTTGGCTTGCATATTTCTCTCCTGATTCAGACAAAATGACTTTTTTCCGCTGGAGAACGCAATGTTAGGCTATGTTCACACTTGGCATCTTTTTTACATTATAATCCTATGGAGTAAACCGTGTTTTCAAAAAAGTCCACCGCCACCACAGGCGTCTTTTTCTGCAGCTCAGAGCATCTTTTCAAGTTGAAAAAAGTTTAACTTTTCTGAAAAAAACGCCCTACGTCAAGTGCCTTTTTGACAGCTGACCAATGACAAGCCAGTGGCGAGTCGTTTCCATAACAATAAAAACAACAAGAAAAATGGAAAAGATAGCCGGTAGATTAGTTCGTACTAGTTTCATAGCACAAAGAGTAGTATGATATGAGCACAAAACTGTATCTAACTTAGTCTAAAATATGCCACAAACCGTCCATCATTCAGCCGGAGCTCCTGGACTAAATTGCTGTAAGCACCATACTGTTTCCTTTCCCGTATAATGTCATGCACCCACAAACATCGTTGTGAACCGACATTCTCTTCCCCGTTAACTTCAAAAGGCAACGCAAGGGCCAACTTTTTACTCTTTCTCAACATTTCTGCAGCATATAACGCTAGGCTACTGTTGCAGCTGTTGTTACAGCAACAAAAGACGCCCTCGGCTGCTATTTGTTACCAAAACGCTGCCAGATTTTTATTTTACTAAAAAACTTTTTCTTATCAAAAAAGACGCCAAGTGTGAATACGCCCTTAGATGGACTCCATGAAGCTAAATGTCTTAATGATGGATTTGTTTGTTACAAATACTCAGCTTTTCACTTCACATTAACTGATGAACTGGAGTGGTGTGGATTATTGTGATGTTTTTATCAGCTGTTTAGACTCTCATTCTGACGGCACCCATTCACTTCAGAGGATCCATTGGTGAGCAAGTGATGCAATGCTACATTTCTCCAAGTCTGTTCTAATAAAAAAAAAAACTCATCTACATCTTGAAGCAAGCACGTTTGTGATTCAGATTACCATATTTGATGTGCTCGATTTATGTGTGTTGATCAATTGTTTATTCATAAAAATAAGCCTAAATTAAATCTGTCCAAAATATAAAGTGATTGAGCCTCTTCAGAAGACTAGGGTTAAGTGACTTTATTCAGATTACATTTAAAATGTCTTTATGAACTTTTTGAAAATGTTGGTCCTTCAATTGAGGGACAGAAATCTCCCAAATTAAAAAAAAAAAAAATCTTCACTTGTGTTACAAATATGAATGAAGTTCTTATGGGCTTGGAATTACTTAAGGGGAGAAATTGCTGACAGAATTTGAACTACAGTATATAGCCATTTAGGATGAACAATTTAAAGCCTTTATATATATGTATATACAGTATACAGTATATATACTGATATTACAATCAGTTCAGGGTGAATGTTCAGGGTTAAATTTACTGTCTTTTGTGGCTGTGAATATGTTACTTAATGATCTCAAATGAACCCCGACAGATGGCATATTCATCTTTTCGCACAAAAGAGGATCGGCAGGGAGCAGAAAGTCTGTGATGTGAAATTTCTTCTCTCTGATTTCATAAGCTTGTATTATACTACATGCACTCAGCTGCTATCAGCCTTTTTATCTACATTCGTCTTTAGAGATCACTCCATTTCACTCTACTTAGGTGTACGAAGATGTCCAAAGATGTGTGTGTGTGTGTGTGAGTGCCATCACATGCAGATTAGAGTAGTCATTAGTCTCCTAATGGATAATTGGTGTGTAGCAGGAATCTTTGGTCCAAAGCAAAATATTTCCCCACAAAAGGGACCACATCATTACACCACGCTTGTTAGAGGAGAGCATTGGACTGCCACTTTGGTGTCGGGCCCCTGCCTAAGCTCACACACATTCATCTTCACTCATTTGCCGTCCATAATTATCCTGTGTGGATTTAACAGCGGATTGTTTCTGCGGAGCGGGAATACGAGGGACCTCTTTGGCTCTGTTCCCCATTAAGGTGCTTCTCCTCTCCTGGAGATTAGGCAGCTCAAAGGAAAGGCCTCTCTTCTCAGAGCGTGATCCTGAGGTGGCTGTTGGGTGTGTATCGGTATCGTAAGTGCTGGGCCTCCCCGTAAGAGCAGCGCTCATTAGCGTTTATGTACGCCCGAGTATAGGATATGGGGCATAATGTATGATAATATATGCGCTTGTCGTTTCCTGTTGCATTTTGATGAGGAATGCCCAGTTGAAATGACCAGCATATGTTGTGTTTTGGATGCTGGCGCAGGGTTGCCATCAGGTCTGAAAAACAAGGCCAGCCCAATTGCGATTCAAAACTAGTCCAATCACATTTTTTCCCATGCTTTTCCCCTCCATCGAAATAAGATGACCAATACTTGCTTGGTCAACTAGCGAGACGAGAAAGGTCAGGTCAGTTTTGATGTGGTATGATGGGTCAGCAAAAGGGACCAACAAAAATTTCAATTTAATGGTTCAAAAATATAATGTGGTTTAACCATCAAATACATTTGAATAGCATATCTACTTTACACCTTTAATACATATGAGTGTACACATCTAAATTATTTTAAAATATAGGTAAAACATATGTTTTCCCCAATATTAATTCATAAATATTAATTTCAAACCATATTACATTTTGCAACCTGAACTATACATTGTTAAATTATCTGATATTTTTAAAGACTTTTAAAGTGGTTAAAGTGGTCCTTTCTATATAATTTCCTGTTGTATGTTTTTTCCTCCCTGCATGTTTCTGTCGTTAGTCATACCTTTGACTTTAACAAAACTGCTTCTTTGCTTTTTTTTTCTCTAATCAATAATAATAAAATATTATGCTTAATAACTACCTAATAAGATTTAATTTTTGGGAATGTCATCCTTTTAGTGGCTTAAGCGGCTTTTTTCTTCGTTATGATATAAGAACAGTTACATAACCCTGACATTTTTGACTTCATGCCCACAACAATTAATAAATGAAAATTAATTTCAATTCAAAAATTATTAATGTCAAGTGGTGGATTCATGTTATTGTCAATTGCCTTTTTGATGCATTTTTGAGGAAATGAATAGATTTAGACCAAAAAAAAAGACAAGTGTTATGTCATCGGCCTGAATAACAAAGCTGTATTCGTTAGACAAAACCAACACAAACTTCTGATATAACATTGAGCAGGATGGGATTTCACACTGGCTTCACACAAAAAGTAAAGGTTCCTTGCAAACATGATTGTAAATGCAAACATTGCATTCCTATAGCCCTGTTTAAACATGGAACAGAAATTAATCTAGTTTGTCCGGGTTTTACAAACCATGTGATTTTAAATTGTTTATGAGAGCTTATGACAAGCATCGTTTCATTTTGATTGCATGTTGATTTTAAAGAGATATGGTACATTGGTATTTTCTTTTAACTCCAAAGTGAACACCAAAGTGATTCGAACGCCGTTCCAAACCTGTGTCTTACTCATCTGTTTGTCCATGCAATGCAAGTCAATGGGGTCCAATGTTATGTGAACCCCAAAATTCTTCAGAATATTTTCTTTTATGTTCCACGAAAGAAAGAAAGTCATTTAGCTCATAAGTTCATAGCTTTTGACAGCTCTTTCAGCCCATGCTAACTCTATGCCTTCTGACTGCATTACTTTTTTTTTTTTTTTTTTTTCTCTTTCTCCAGCCGGCTGTCCTGATTCGCTCATTAAAGAGGTTCATCATTTCCAAGTCCTGGGAGATGAGCAGGTAGGTTTGGACTCTGAGATCCGCAGGTCAGACTTACACACATCCATACACACACCTTCTAAGCAACCTTCCCTGTCCTGATCACGGCTCATGAGAAATCCAACTTTACCAAAAACGTGAACCAGATCTCAACCAGCCCCAAACAAAAACAAAGGGAAAACTAGAAGATTTGAAGAAAACAATAAAACATTACCAAAACCCATTGGACACATTTATAACAAAATCAGAAATAACAGAGCACATTACAAATCTCAAATTAAAGAAGGCATGTGGACAAGACAACATCAGCAATGAAATGCTCAAAATCAGCAGCCCCTACATAATTCAAGCTCTGGCAAAATTATTCAATCTGATCTTATCCTTCTGTTGATGTCCCTGAGACCTGGTCTGAAGGACTGATCACACCTATATATAAAAAAAGGAGATAAATTCGATCCCAGTAATTACCGCAGCATTTGTGTGGGCAGTAGCAAAGCTTTTTTGCAATATAATAAATAGCAGCATAGTGCTCCAGCAGGGCCGTGGAGTGAGGCAGGGATGCAGTCTGAGCCCAACACTACAACATCTACATCAACGAGCTGGCAGAAGCTCTGGACCGCTCCGGCAGCATCCCGGGCCTCGCTCTGCAGGACTCTGAAGTCAAATGCCTGCTGTATGCGGATGACCTGGTTCTGATGTCCCCCACAGCTGAGGGTCTCCAGCACAGCCTGGCCCTGCTGGAACAGTACTGTGAGGAATGGGCACTGACGGTTAACCTGGACAAAACCAGAGTCATGGTGTTCCAGAAGAAAGCCAGGTCTCAGAGAAACAGATACCAGTACACTTACGGAGCAGAAGTCCTAGAGCACAGCACCGGCTACACTTACCTGGGCATCGAGATCTCAGCATCAGGGGGCTTCAGTCTGGCTGTGAAGGCCTTGAATGAGAGGGCCCAGAGGGCTTTTTATGCCATAAAATCACGGTTTGACAAATTAAAATGACCAATTAAAACTCAAATTATATCCTCCTGACTACCAGCTATGGAGTTTTGTCCACTGTAGAGGACATTATGTTTTAGTGATTTCTCTGAGACGTTACATGTCACAGTTTTAAGTCATGATGTCCTGTACAGGGCTTTCCAGAGATACCAAATGATTGGATGTTTCACCATGACCACTCCCTCTCTTTGGTCTTTAAAAATGGCTGACATTCATTTAGTAATCAAATGTAACACCCTAATGGAAATATGATAATATTTTGTAATTATCATTTAAATCTGACTAATTGACAAATTGTTTGTCATAAATCAACATCTCAGGAAAATGTTATGGGGTTTCAAATCAAAATATGACCTTCTGTTATGAAACAGGACATCAATTTCATACATGTCCACTGTAGAGGACACCAGGACTTAAAGCATGTTTATTACACATTTTGGGAAAAATTATATATCAATATTCCTATTAAATATTAGATATTATTATGAAAATCTTGCTAATTATTACTCCCATTATTGCACTTATTTGTTCATTCTATGTTGCCCCAAAAACACATTAAAAACTTGTTTATGGCCATTTTACACACATTTTGCATAAAGAAAAATGGTTTTTAAAAATATCTTTCACAACATAGTTGAGAATCATCTTTATATAAAGCTTGGTATAAAAAAATTAAAATGTTTTTCTGGTTAAAACAAAAAAATTGGGATAAAAGTTTAATAGAAAGAACACAATTGGAATTTGCAAAAAACATTCTTAGGATAAACAGAGGCACTTCTAGCAATGCCTGCATGGAAAAACTCGTTTATGGCCATTTTACACACATTTTGCATAAAAAAAATGTTTCATAACATAGTTGAGAATCATCTTTATATAAAGCTTGGTATAAAAAATGAAAATGTATTTCTGGTTAAAACAAAAATCCCACTATTTTTGCCTTTTCATGTCTATTCATGTCTTTCTATTTTTTTTAAAACAGGACTTTTTAAAGTCCCGATGTCCTCTACAGAGGACATGGCATAACATATGAATAAAATATAATTTTTCAAAAATGCTCTTATGCTCTAAACAATGTAATGGCATGACAAAATACTAAATTCACAAAACTATTTTTTCCTGGTAGTCAGGAGGATATCACGCAATTATTAAACCAATTCTACTGTATGGGAGTGAAATTTGGGGTAAAAAAATTAAAATGTTTTTCTGGTTAAAACAAAAAAATTGGGATAAAAGTTTAATAGAAAGAACACAATTGGAATTTGCAAAAAACATTCTTAGGATAAACAGAGGCACTTCTAGCAATGCCTGCAGGGCTGAACTGGGCTTATACCCCTTACACATTGAAATACAAAAAAGAGCTGTTCAATTCTGGCATCACCTGAGTCAATCTGACACTGAATCTATACAATATAAAGCCCTCCTCGCCAATGAATCCCCCACAGTGTCTCATCCTCTAAATACACTCGTGCTTCAATTAATGAAAGAAACTCAAGCTGAGTCTGACTCCAACCGCAACCCCAACATTCATAAAGACATTGACAAAAATCTAAAATACAATTATGCTTAGGATAAACAGAGGCACTTCTAGCAATGCCTGCAGGGCTGAACTGGGCTTATACCCCTTACACATTGAAATAAAAAAAGAGCTGTTCAATTCTGGCATCACCTGAGTCAATCTGACACTGAATCTATACAATATAAAGCCCTCCTCGCCAATGGATCCCCCACAGTGTCTCATCCTCTAAATACACTCGTGCTTCAATTAACGAAAGAAACTCCAAGCTGAGTCTGACTCCAACCGCAGCCCCAACATTCATAAAGACATTGACAAAAATCTAAAATATAATTATGATGAAAAATTAAAAAACAAATTTAACCTCCAAACCAAACTCCAGTGTTATTCGGCCCCAACTAGAACCACCAAATTGGCAAATTACTTATCAATATAAAGACATTGACAAAAATCTAAAATACAATTATGATGAAAAATTTAAAAAACGAATTTGACCTCCAAACCAAACTCCAGTGTTATTCGGCCCTAACTAGAACCACCAAATTGGCAAATTACTTATCAATCAAACAATTAAATGAAAGACAAATCCTTTCAAAATATTGACTCAGCGACCACGACTTAGAAATAGAGAAAGGAAGACATAATAAATCCTGGATACAGAGAGAACAGAGACTATGCGAACACTGTGACTTAACCCTTACGAAAAAGAAGTTTATTCAAGTGTGCTATTAGTATACTTCTTTTAAACTAAAAATAGGAAAGTATACTTTTAGTCTACTTTGTATGTACTTCTCAGAAATGGGCTTTATGTACTTCTCAGAAATATACTTAAAATTACATTTAAGTATACTTGACTTATACTTAGAAAAAGTCTAAATATATTTTAGCTATAATTGTGCTCCTAGAATGCGTGTTTCATTGTTATACTGTAGGGGTAAAACAATTAAAAGAAAGACAAATCCTTTCAAAATATCGACTCAGCGACCACGACTTAGAAATAGAGAAAGGAAGACATCATAAATCCTGGATACATAGAGAACAGCGACTATGCAAACACTGTGACTTAACCTTTACGAAAAATAAGTTTATTCAAGTGTGCTATTAGTATACTTCTTTTAAACTAAAAATAGGAAAGTATACTTTTAGTCTACTTTTTATGTACTTCTCAGAAATATACTTAAAATGACATTTAAGTATACTTGACTTATACTTAGAAAAAGTCTAAATATATTTTAGCTATAATTGTGCTCCTAGAATGCGTATTTTCATGGTTATACTGTAGGGGGCGCTGGTACACATCTTCTGTACAGAATTTCCAAAAAACACAAGTGAAGAAGAAACCGAAACAACAGATGCTTCCACATGTAATCTAACACGATCATCAGACATAAAACAGCATCAAAACTGTGTAACGTTATGGAATAAAATGTCGACCAATGAAGAGGTAATAATGACTGTCAAGCTTTGGGGTGTTGATCGACTCCATCTACGTTTTGATTATCATTCTGAATCCAGTTCATAGTCTTTTTTCAGCTTTTTGTTCAAAATGTTGTTTATTTCTTTTTTTTTTATTTATGAAACGTATCCACATTCAAGTGTTTAAAAAAATAATTCATGAAGCTAGAATAAAATGTTTTTGTTTACAAGCAGATACCCTGTTCTTTCTTTTGATGTTTTGTATGTTCAGATATTTATATAACAAAATATATACAAATTAATACCTAAATAGGGACATAGTAGTATACTTAAAGTATGATGAAAAGTTCACTTAAAGAAAACTTACAAGTATACTTGCAGTATAAAACTACTAAACTAGTAGTTTACTGAGACTATACTTCAAAGTGTACTAAAAATGCTACTACAAGTATTTAATTAGTAAACTATAAGTATTCCTATTAGTTCACTTTTAGTATAGTTGCAGTACAAACTAAAAACACAGATGTAAACTAGTCGTGTACTCAAAGTTTACTAATGTTATACTAAAAGTATACTTAAAAGTATACTTTTATATACTAGAAAGTGGGCCAATTTAGTCCCAAGGAATATTGAAATAGTACACTTACAAGTATACTACTAGTACACTGATATTTGTATACTTACTACATAAAGTATACTTAAAAATATACTTGAACTTTACTTAAGTATACTTAATAAAATAAACTTGAAGTATACTACTTTTTGGTAAGGGAAATCAAATAGAGGATGAGAAACACTTTCTTCTTGTCTGCCCCAAATACACCACTACAAGGCAAATATTCTTTTCACAATGTGAATATTGAATTGCTCTTTTTCTTCACTGGACGACTCAGTGAAACTCCGCTATATACTCGGAGAGGATGAGATGGCAGTCAAACTAGCTGCAAAATATGTATACACCATACACACCATACGAAATGGTTAATTAATTTGCTTTATTTGACATTCTTCATTGTAATTATTAATTAATATTAGAAATACTGTCTGCTGTTGTTATTTTTAATTTTATTGTATTTATTTATTTGTTTTCTCTTATTTATTACAAATTTTTTGTCAAATTTTTTACTTTGATGGTGTAATCATATTCTGTATTGTATACATCTAAAATGCTTTGGCAATACTGTAACACAAATGTCATGCCAATAAAGCATCTTGAACTTAAACTAATTTCAGGGATTGTAAAATAGTTATTGTGTCTTAGGGCAAATGTTGATTGACAGATGATTAGTTACCTAAGGCCTCTAAATGATCAAGGAACATAAGAACAACTTTTATATTGTTAATACAATTTCAAGATTAACCCTTACTTGACTAAAGCAACTTAGGTTTACTTGATGATCCATACATACATTTTTTTTTTTTTTTTTTTTTAGAAAAATCATGTTAAAATGTAAGTATAAAAATTATATATCAGGCTTTTGAGGAATGTTTATTTGTTCATCTCTCAATCATTATTGTATTGCATATGTTTTGTCCCACAACAAAAAACTAGAGCTTTGATCATAAATGAAGCATTTAGAAAACATTGAAATATCATCTTACTATGACATGTTATTGGGAGACATGCATTTTATGAAAGTCGAAAATGTTATCTTCCTTTTTGACCATGTAAATACCAGCAACCGCCCCAAATTTCATATTTTTGCTCAGTTTGGGACTCTGAATGAAACTGAGAAGGTTTTTTTTGTTTTTTTTCCTCCAGTATGAACTCCATATTCTCCTATATCATACTATATGAGCCATAAAAGCCTGCTGTATGAAATTGATACTCAACAAAATACACATATGCAAACTTCTTTTCAATAAACTGTTATTATTTTTTTAATTCATTAAAATAATAATAATAATGTTTTCTCAGATTATTATTTCATATGTAATATTAAATGGGTTTAATTACTTATTTTATTGGAAAGTGTATGATCTTTCTTCTGTGGATCGTAAAAGAAGATATTTTGGGAAATGTCTTTTGTCCATGCAATGGAAGTCAAAGGGCTTTCTTCAAAATATCTTCTTTGATTTAGTTTGGAACGACATGAAGATAAATCATGTTTGGGTCAGCTATCCCTTGTTACCATTACCAGGCTGTTTTTTAGTCTCAGTCCATCTCTGTTTTCCAGTATGAGCGCTACCAGCGATACGCGGCGGAGGAGTGTGTTCTTCAGATGGGAGGAGTTCTGTGTCTCGCTCCAGGATGTTCCTGTGGATGATGGCAGGAGAGTCCGCTGTGAGTTGGGGAATGGACTCGGCTGTGGGGTACGACCTTCTCCACTCACCTCACAACAGCTTTTGCAATAATATGCAGAGATTTCAAACATGTTTGTTTGTGTATCCCCACCAGCCCAAAAAGTCATTATTTCTGTTATTATTCCATTCTATGCCAGTAGTGGGGAAGAAATTGCACACTTCACCTTTAATATGTGTTGGGTTGTCCGTAATTAAGAATTATGAGCTATATAAAACAATAAGTTTTACAACAGCCTGACATGACAAACATCTGCATTTTTACAAACCTTTGACTAAGTATATCCCAGTTTGGGATGGAATTCATGTGTTTTTCTTCTCTGCTCTCTATCGCTTGTATATTCCACTCGTCCAATCACGGCACGATTAAGATGTAATTACCACACAATTTGCATGATGTTTTCTAATTAGCCAGTCGATTAAAGATTAGGGTGTAGTTCAGCTGCCATTAGCGCTGACTGATTGCATGTTTGCAAACACAAACATCATCATTCCAGTGGGACGAAACCCCATATCTGTGCTTCTGTCTGTCTCTGTCAAAGGTGCAGCCTGCATCACAGAGTGCTGCCTGAAAGCCTTTTGTTGTCATGGACTGTGGTTTTGAGCTGTAGACGGGCATTAGACCTAAATGTATTTGCCAGGGAATTCGTTTGATTAATTATGTTGGTATTGTGTGTTTAACACAAAGCAGGGTTTTGGGACACAGGGATACAAGTTTGGTATTTCAAACAAAATGAAACACAAAAAAAGCACCTTCTTCATATATTTTAGCAAAACAACAAACTGAAGTAAAACATTTTCCAGGTTTTTAAGCCTTTCAAAATAAAATAAAATATAAAAATAAACAAAACTACACTTTATGTACAAATACCTATGAATGCTAATGAGATCCCATGTAACTACCTTGGTATAGTTTAAGCTGCTGTCATGGACAGTGGTTTTGAGCAAAACAAAACACAAAACAGGCTGCTGTGGTGTTTTTTTTCCTAATATGTTTTGCAAAATACTTTTTATGACTTTCAAAATGTTCAAAATAAAATAAAAATAAATTTGGTAACAAGGTTTAAAAAATAAAGAAATAAATAAATAATAAAAATCTAAAAAAAATAAATAAACAAAACAAAACAACATGTGGTGGGCAGACAATATTTAGTATTTTTGTCTGATACATTTAAAAAAATAAATAAAATTTGGTAACAGGATTTCAAAACAAAACATGGAGGCCAAACTGTATTTTATACTTAAACTAGGTAAATTCACTGTTTAATTTTAGACATTTAAAATAATTGTACATTTTATTTATTGTACATTTTATTGTACATTTTATTCCATTAGGATTTATTTTATTTTATACTATTTTATTAGTATTTTTTTCCCCTTGAAATCAGGGAATAATGCTAGATTGGAAAAACACTGACAATTGCACATTTGCACTGAACATGAAGAACGCAAGAAGATATCAGATTTTAGATGACTTATATATATATATATATATATATATATATATATATATACGTCACCGTCCGCCATATTGGAATGGTCAAAGCTGGTCTGCAACAGTAGTTATACGCATATATGAATATCTATATCTGCAGTAGACTTAAGCAGATGATTTTGCTAAACTAACTAAATAAATTAAAACGGAACAAAGATGTTAGCTAGCACGACATTAAATTAAGTTTCCATTGTTTAAAAACCTGTAATACAGTTAATACATATTAAAGGAGACATATTATGCACCTTTTTACAATATGTAATATAAGTCTCTGGTGTCCCCAGAATGTGTCTGTGAAATTTCAGCTCGAAATACTCCACAGTTCATTTATTACATAATTTTTAAAATGCTTACTTTGAGTGGAAGCAGAAATGTCTCTAGGTTACATATGTAACCATGGTTCCAGGCATACTGTTTCCTAGTGGCGGGAGCTCTGGACTGGGGGATAGTCTCAACAACCTCAGTTGAGAGACCAGATGCTAGGAGCTGTGCCCCCTCAGGGGCCATGCCCACAGCTTCCATAACTCCGCCGATTGATGTAGGAGACCACCGATGTGTTGTCTGTGCGGACAAACGCCTGATGCCCCCTTAGGTCTGGAAGGAAGTGTGTCAGAGCTCGAAACACGGCCAGCATTCCCCGGCAGTTGATGTGCCAAAGAGATGATGGCCTTCCCACAGACCCTGGGCAGAACGGCCACTCATGACCGCTCCATAGCCCGTGAGAGAGGCATCCGTCGTTAGCCTTACGCGACGACAAGGAGCCCCTAACGTCGGGCCTTGAACCAGGAACCAACGTTTCTTCCACATGTCTAAGGCACGTAAGCATCGCCGCGTGAGCTTGATCATGCAAAGCGGATTCCCCCTCGGGGAAAATCCTTTGGTTCTGAGCCACCACTGCAAGGGTCTCATGTACAGCAGGCCAAAAGGTATCACGTTGGACGCCGCTGCCATCAGGCCCAACAGCCTCAGAAACTGTTTGACAGTGAGTGACTGGCCTTCTCTTACTCTCGTGACTGTCGTGAGGATTGACTCGATTCGAGCAGGAGACAGACGTGCCTGCATCGAGGTTGAGTCCCACACCACGCCTAAATAAGTGGTTCTCTGTAGTGGAGAAAGAACACTCTTCTTGGCATTTAGTCTTAACCCCAGCTCTCTCGTATGGGCGAGGACGACATCTCGATGCCGAGCCGCCATCTGCTCCGATTGAGCTAGTGTTAACCAATCGTCGATATAATTGAGTATGCGGATGCCCTGGAGTCGCAGTGGAGCCAGAGCAGCATCCACACACTTTGTGAAAGTGCGGGGTGAGAGTGACAGGCCGAAGGGAAGAACTCTATATTGGTATGCTTCGCCCCCGAAAGCAAACCTCAGGAACTTCCAGTGTTGAGGGAGGATGGAAACATGGAAATAAGCGTCTCTGAGATCTATCGTAACAAACCAGTTCTCGGACTGGATCTGAGATACTATCTGCTTGATAGTGAGCATCTTGAACCGAAGCCGTTTGATAGCGCGGTTCAGAAGACGGAGATTTAAGATCGGACGCAACCCCCCCATCCTTCTTCAGAATGATGAAGTAACGGCTGTAGAACCCGGACGCTCTTTCGAGAGGAGGAGAGTATCTACTTCTTGTTCCATTCCCAGAGCCTGCTCGGGGCCCACTAGTGTGGGGATGACCCAGTTGAAACGAGGCGGACGGGAACCGAACTGGATTCTGTAATCTTTCTCTACAATCTGCAGGACCCATTTTGAGATATTTGGTAGAAATTTCCACGCTACCAGAAAATCTACTAAGGGAGCCAGCCCCTCGAGGCTGGCATCTGGTATTATTAGATTAGCCAGTTCGGTGCCCTGAAGCGGATGACCGGCAGGGAACGACCGACCTGACTGCTGTAGCACCCTCACTTGAGGGGGCGAGCTCTCCCGTGCCATACCGTTGCTGGGCGGCAGCTGGGAATTTCGCTCGTCGGAGCTCACTGAGCCCTGAAGCACCGAGGTGGCAGGGGTATCAAT
>NW_015505302.1:210817-211193 GCF_001515645.1 Sinocyclocheilus grahami
AGACACATACACAGAGCGCTACTGAAGAGCAGAAGCTGGTTTGTGCTCTGCTGGATGCACTTTTATGCTTTCTGGTGCTTGCGTCACCCCGCTGGTGACGTCTCGCTGCTCCATTGAACGGATTTGACACGTGCTTCAGAACGCGGTCACGCAAGGCGTTCCTAAAGCGACTTCGACGCTGCTCGAGTTCCTGAAGGGGAACACTCTGTTTTCGAGCCTGTCTTGTTAAATGCAAATGAGCTGCTGCTCCCCGCCCCATTTTCCAGAATAGAGCGGCGCTATTACAGCTCGGACCTGCTAAAAAGCATCTGTTTTGGTTCTGATTATCATGCGTTTTAAACCATATGAGTTTAAACTTATATTCGGTTTTCTGAGA
>NW_015505302.1:211326-235176 GCF_001515645.1 Sinocyclocheilus grahami
TATATCATTTTGAAAATGCCTATTTTGAGTGGAAGCAGAAACACGCTGTTTTTCGGGCCTGTCTCTTTAAATGCAAATGAGCTGCTGCTCCCCGCCCCATTTTCCAGAATAGAGCGGCGCTATTACAGCTCGGACCTGCTAAAAAGCATCTGTTTTGGTTCTGATTATCATGCGTTTTAAACCATATGAGTTTAAACTTATATACGGTTTTCTGAGAGCACGTATCCGAAGCACATGGACAGAAAGCGGCATGTGAGTACTAAACTAAGTTCTCATTCACACACAAGTTTACGTCAAAAACACACATGAGTTACAAAAAAACAGTCGGTTATGTCTGTGAAGGTAAACAGCTGGGAAATAAATCACATGTTTATTTTAGATCTGTGTGGCAGCAGCAATATACAGTAAATAAATCAATAAATCCACTGCTCTGTTGTCTCCTCTGAGGCTGGGACTGTAAATAGTGTTCTGTGCTCATCTGTGCAGACAATGACAGAACAGTTAACATGTTTTGCTCAAACTTTCGCCGTGGCTGGTAAACCGTTGTCACTTGCGAAAACACAATAACTGCGCCGTGGGTGGAAACTTACAGATTAAGGGGCAGTAATATTATAATAAGATCCCTTTGCCACGTCACCAAGGGAGCGAAATCAAACGCGCTCGTTTTCTCAGATGCTTGCAGAAAAAGGCTTCCCAAAAAAAGAAACTGGGTTAATCTTTTTCACGTTTCCTTGGTTGGTAGATGCACCGGGGACCTGATTATAGCACTTAAAACCTGGAAAAGTCAGATTTTCATGATATGCCACCTTTAAAACAAACCAACCTGAGAAACAGTATCCCATTTCTTCAGGAATTTCAATCGTGGCATTTACATTTTTATTTTTTACAACCAGAGGCTATAGAACGGTGTGACATCTTAGAAAACTCATTGATTTTTTTACTGTGAGTGAAGACAATTTGAATGCTCCAAGATGGTGGACGCGTCTGTCTGGAGCGGATGAATGTGGCATCTACCTATATATATATATATATATATATATATATATATATATATGGTAGACAAGCTATAGTCTTCTGATGTGTTTTTGATAATAAGATCACATTGGCTAATGGTTATGTACAGATGTACTTTTAGCTTTGATTTCATTCACTCTTGTTGGTGGATTGGAGTGTATTTGTGTGTTTGTTCTTAAGTTGGGAATTTCGAGAGCTTGTCACTTATCTTCTAACCATACTTTTACAGTATCAGTTTGAGTGCGGTGTGAGAAACCATGTGTCTGGTTTCTGACAGTGACGGCGTGGTCAGCACCACGTCTGTGAGCCGCAGATAAAGGCTTTATTGGAGTTGGCGTTAATGAACCGTTGGCACCAGCACACACACATATACCAACGATGGCACATAAAAACACAGACACACAAAAAAGCGAGCAGTTTTTACACACTCTGGACTTAAGGGACACCTTGCAATTTACCTGTCCTATTTCTCTTTCAGAAAAATCTATATATTCCTCTCTATATCTCCTCGGCCGTTTTATACAGCCTTCCTCTCTTTTGTTTGGGGGTTTAGGGGCCCTGTATCAGCAGTGTGTATTGAATACGAGAGTTGAGCTCAATGTAAGTCGCTGGCAAAAGAGCAATTTCTGTTTTTTTTAGCATGTGTGGCTTCAGGAGGGTTTGTTGCTGTGGTTTGTGTGCACAGTAAGTGTGAACTATCAGCTTTCAGCAACATGAGAAGCAAGATTAACTCACCGGTCTCTAGTGATAGAGAAAAATCCTGCAACCTTGGCGACGCAAGTGCCGTGCTGTACTAATTGAGCTCCTGGAACAAATGTAAAAAGTGAGATAAAAAAACAAAGAGGAGTATGTTTTGCAAGAAGATACTATTTCAGTCTTTCACATTAATTCAATGGGTTACTTGCTTTTTCTCAGTTTTTTTTTTTGCTAGCTGTTTCAGAGTGAGAATTGTTTCAAAGTAAATCATAAAGTAAAATTTGTTTCTGTGCATATTAATTCCCTGCATTATTAACAAAGCTGAATTGAAAGAAGTTTTGATTTTTTTTAATATCTTATATAATTTATAACGTAAAATATGTTTCTTTATATTCCATCTTTATACCTTAATTCAGGCTACATAATCAATTCTGTCATTTGCAACCACATTCTCCATACTTGTAGGCTGTTATTAATATCTGTTGAATTGTTTATATTTTATTGGATAATTTTGTATCTAATTTTGTTTTATATCAAATTTGATCTAAGTATCACTTTTATCAATTTTAGCTGTTTAAAACAATTAACAGTTTAACTGTTTTCAGGTGTTTGCCAAAAAAAGAGCAAAAACCAAAACAAGAAATTAAAAAACAATAATATGTTCTCCTAAATAATACACTGAAATTGATGTAGCTAGTGCATTTCACAAATAATTACAAGGAAACAGCAAGTAACACTAATATAAGTTAAATATTCTTTAACATTAAAAAAGTTGTTTTTGTACAGTGTATCGAAATGTCCTTTCGCTGATATTTTGTTTGCAAAAAAAAAGTTTATTTTATTTAATTTTGCTGCACACCCATTTATGACATCCTGTTGTCTTGGGCCTCTGTGGAATTTTTGTGACTCCTCGTGCCTCAACTCGGTTTTGACCAAATCTTAGATTGTCTGATTCGGTCTGATATCCTACATGGCGAAGAACCATCTGGCAATTTAAAACCCCTATACGAACGTAAAGTCTCTGACCAGAACTGTAATTTATATGCAAATGTCAAAAGGCTAAAAGGGGTCTCTTAAGCCATAAACAGTCCAACGCCCATGCATGATCCTACGCAGACGCTACACCCTAATTGTGGGAAATGGCAGGTAACTAGATGTAGCGTGTTTTTAAAAATGGCATGTTTATGGGTGGTTGTGGAGTGAGAAGCTGTTCTGTACAATCTGTCTGTTCTGTCATTGTGTCTCTGGCTCTGTTCTTTCTCTCACACTGTGTTTAGAGCTGCTCTGAGCGCTGGGGACAGTGAGCCAGGTGTCAGAAAGATGCTATTATTGCCTTGAAGCCATACATTTGGGTCAGGGCTGTGAGTGTGTGTTTGAGAGAGAGAGATCAGAGAAATCTCTCTCTCTCTCTAAGAGCTCTTTCAGGGTTAAACTCTGACATTCTTATTTAACACACATCAGACTGCCACTGTCAGATCCTGTCTAAGTCTACACACACACACATGCACAAACAGAGTTGACTGCATTTATAAATGCTGGAGCACAGATCAAAGCATCCTATAGCACAGTGGCCACAATGCTTTGTTCGTGTGCAGCATGTATAAGTGTCAACATCTATGACAAAATGTTCTCTATAAATCTATGTTATGTAGTAATTGCGACTTTTGCACGAGTTATTTCTGTACACTAATCAACTGCATTTCAGTGTGTAAATAAATCAAGTATGTCAGATAGTGATAGTCAGCTGCATGCTCCACATTCTATCACTTTCTGCTGATTTTAAGGATAATAAAATCAAGTAATAAAATAAATTGACACTATCAGTAATTAATAGTGTTTTCCTCTGGGAATCTAGCATTTTCAGCTAAATAAAATAAAATATAAAATGTGAAAAGAAAAGAAAAGAAAAGAAAAGAAAATCATAAGAAATCATGGAAAAGACACAAAAAGTTTGTTGTTTTCCCCTGGGAATCTAGCAATAAAAAATTAATTAATTAAATAAAATAATATAACAGTTAGACGTTTGGAATAAAGTCTTTTATGCTCACAGAGACTGCATTTATCTGATAAAAAAATACAGTAAAATTGTGAAATATTATTACAATTTACAATAATTGTTTTCTATTTTATTTTATTCCACAAAAAAAACAGAAAAAATTTAACATTAAAATAAAAAATATTTAATGCAACAATTCAGCATTTTAGAATGATTTCAGAAGGATCATGTCAGACTGGAGCAATGATGCTGAAAATTCAGCTTTACCATCACAGGAATAAATTACATTTCAAAACATTAAATAAGAAAACAGTTATTTTAAAATATAATAATATTTCAATATACTAATACTAGCGTGTTCTACTAATAGTAACATTTTCTGCTGATATAAAATAAAATAAAATAAAATAAAATAAAAAAGTAAAAGTAAAACAATACTATCATTTTATATGTGAAATTGTCAGTGGTTTACCCTGGGAATGTAGCATTATTTCCTAATTTCAAGAAAAAAATGTAATTAAATACATAAAATAAGAAATCCTAAGAAGATATGTAGAATTCTTTAAAATGTCTAAAATTAAATTATGAATTTGCCGAGTTTAGTTTAAGAAATATTTATTTCTGTCAGGACCACTATCGTCAAAGATGATTGACAGTTAGCATACAGTTTGGATTGGCGGTATGGTTCTGTTCTGGGCAAGAACTCCCTGCGCATCCATGCAGCCTAGCATGGATGAGAGCAGGGAGAGCAGCAATAACCCCCCAGGGTAAACAGAACAGAACCAACATAAATGTATTGCAGATATCGTTAAAGTTCAATAATTTTATGTACACATTTTAGAATTAGTCTGATTCAAAGGACAATCAGAAGGCGGAATCCTGACTTATAGAGGAGGAGCTGGGGATGGAGGAGGGTAATTACTATAAACTGTTGATAATACTGAGGGACCTTATATATGAATGATTAGATAGGTGTTGTATTCCTATAGGTTGATGGGGATCAGCTGAGAGTCAGCTGATGCAAGCTTGACTAACGTGACCTGCCAGAACTAATGCTACGCTTGATAATTATTATTTAATGCACCTAGAAATAACTTTTTGTCAAATCCCTATCCAGTTAATGACGAATGGTTGAAAAAACTATGGAAATTCATGAGCCAACATGTTTAGAGTCCCACATATGGCTCAGATACTTAATAAACACATAATGGAGGAGTGATTGATGTGAACTTAGTGAATGACGGGCGTTTGAGCGTTCTGTGCAGTTATGCGCTTACATTCTCCCTGTTGAAATGCATATTAGAGATGAGAACTGACTTGACAATTCAAATATCGCATTGCTTGAAAAGTAAAGACACCGAGACACTTTGTTCAGGACTGAAAAGTGGCATTAATTTCACACTAAGAAGGGTCTCACTGTTCCACGTTCCGCATCAAATACATCCTTCCCGTCTCACAGCCGTAGAAAATGACTGCGCTGGAGAAGGACACCAACGATGTGGGTAATAAACATGAAGGCTGGCAAATCTGAGAGAGAACCAATGAGAACAGGGGTGAAAAAAGTAGAAAGAAGTGGCTGTCAAAAGAACTCCGTTTTCTCATCATCACCGAGGAAGGGGAAAACAAAGAAGCATCTGTCTCTAGACCTAGAGAGGAGGATCTGTCATGAGCAGCAGAAATAATAAAGCAAAAAGATGATGCGATGCTTCACTGCTTCACAAGTCTGGCTCTCTGAAGAAATACTAAATCAGTAGAGCTTCAAAAGAGCTGTAGAGGAAGAGTATGCTAAACCCATGAGTAATACTTCCTCACTTAAAACGCTTGCTGAGAGGATGCCATGGAGAACTGCTGCCCCCTCCTGTGCGCTTTGGATGCTGTATGAATATGCATTTGTGTTACGTGCATCATAAACTGTAATTGTAAAATGTATGATAATTCCAACAGGTCCAGCCACATTAGTATAGAAAGCACCACAGAGCCAAAGTGTGTAAAATTTTTAGAGAATTCAACCTGTGATAAATGGCTTATTTGTCAGTGTTATTAACTAAACTACTTTAAAAAAGGCATTTTTGTTCCTTAAAAATATAGATATTAATATTAGATGAAAGTTTTAGGGCAAGTTTAAGTTAAAATAAAATAGAAATAACAAAAAAAGAAGAATAGAATGACAAAAGCACATAGCAAAATTACTAAAACATTTAAATAAAATGTTAAAATATTTTATTTAACCGTTAAAATAAAAATAAGAAAACAAGTAATTGACTTATTTAAATAAAGTAATATGAATAACTACTTTAAAGTAGACAAATAATCCTAAAATAACATTTCTAATCGTCTGTGCACATTAAACTGGAATAGTGAAAGTATTTTATTGCAACGATCATCTGCTTCACCTGTAGAGACAACACAAAATGACATTAGCAACAAATGTTCCATCTATATACAATGGCATATTTCAGTGAAACACAATATTGAGTGTCAAATGATGTAGGAAAGGATTTGATTTTATCCATTGAAATCAGGGACTGGTTGGATCATGAAGAGAGTAAAATAATTATTTACGAAAAGATGTAATGCTTTTCAGCATACATTATGAATATCTATATAATGCATTATACATAAAGGCTTCAAGTTAAGTGCTACCATAATTAAAGAATGCTAAGTGACATACACTTTACTATTAATTACTGACCAGTATAAGAGCTGGGGCCTGTAGCGGTCAGTGTTAGTAAGTGGTTTGCTGTTTGTGTCAGTTTGTGTTTTGCAGGGACTGTAAGGCAGAGTTTCACGAGGACCCCTGCAGACAGAGGACAGACACAGCAACAGGAAGTGCCCTGCAGGTGAGGACTTCACACTTTTAATATTAGTTCATCACATATGCATGGACACAGTTCAATTTATGTTGGCTAGATATCATCAGTCAAGGTGAAAATACACCCCATCTGCTTAAATATTCTCTCTTTTAGCTTGAGCAGCCCAGAGATTATAGTCGTAATGGTGTCAGTGCAGGACAATGCCTGCAAGCTATTCACAAATCACCTGATTCATAAATGAATCACATAAGAGAGGAATTTAAAGCTGTTTAAGATTACTGTGCTGTGTTTGATCCCTGGTGTGTGTGTGTGTGTGTGTGTGTGTGTGTGTGTGTGTGTGTGTGCGCGCGTTTTTGTGACAAATGAGGACATACATTTGTATAATGACAAGGGTATGACATAGAAGAATTGATTGGAAGAAACGTTTCAAGCATGAATTCTCAAACTCACACATACCAAACATGAATACGACCCCTTAAGCTATTCAATAGTTATTAACAATACATACACAATAAATGATTAAGACATGATGGTTAAACGTGTGGGTTACATACATAATATGGAGTTATGTATAGCAATTATTAGTTGCTCACCAGTCCTTTTAGTGTCATTTAGATGCATATTTACATGGAAATGAAGTTTCTTTGGCATTCTGTGGACGTAAGGATACGTTCTGTGAAGACCAGAGAGGTTAAAATGTCTGTAAGGAATTTTAGTCTGTTCTCTGTCGTGAGGTGGGGGAAGTCAATTTACGGGGCTCGTGACTGCGTTTACTATCACGTGAGGGTCATGTGGTCATCTCTTTGACCATTTAATCTTGATTACTTGCCCTAAAATTGACAATCTCCTTGGAATTCCTGGGCCTCTGTGGAATTTGTCTCATGTTTCAACCATGTTTTGACCAAATCTTAGAATGTCTGATTCGTTCTGATACCCTACAACGCCTATGGGATGTCCCCACTTTTCACAAAAACAAACCTGTGTGTGTGTGTGTTTCAGGGCTATATTGCAGATGAAGATGCAGCTCTTCATGCCCGCTGGGAACAGGCTTCACAGGAGACTATATCCGAAACCACTCACCTTTGCCCCAAATGCCAAGTTCCTGTGGAAAAAAATGGTGTGAATTGTCTTTTACCTTTCTCTAATTTATCAGGAACTATATTCAAAATAGTGTACTACCATACTACTATTACTTACTAATAACCCGTGCTGTGTAGTAACTGATTATATGTAATATGGATTATGTAATCAGATTTAAAAAATGATCTACTTGTGATTAGAATATATAGTATGTTTTAAAATAAACATAACTTTTTTGTTGATTACATGATGTTATTCATACAATGGCAGTAAATTATTAATAATTTATAATTCTTCTCACTCGTCACTTATAAAAGTCTTCTAGATTTGTGGAATTTAACAACAGATTTGCATGTTCATGTTGGCATGCATGGCATGCAGGTAATATTTCAGTATTTTTAGTAAGTGTTTTATTTTGATAGTTTTTACTTTTCTTGTTTTTTTAATTGCTTGTTTATTTCAATGTGACATTTTTGTGATTTAAAGGGACCGTTCACCCAAAAATTTAAATTCTGTCTACTCACCCTCAAGTTGTTCCAAATCTTTATGATTTATTTTGTATTTATTTTTTTATTTTTTAATCTGACGAACACAAAATAAGATATTTTGAAGAATGTTGGTAACCGGGAGCATGGGGGGAAAATACTATGCAAGTCAGTAGGTGCATTTACATGAAGCATTGTATTCCGATTACAATTGGTTTAAAAGTATATGAATAAAAATGGTGCATGTAAACACCTCAATCAGAATAAATGCAAATTAATTTGTGTGTGTGTGTGTGTGTGTGTGCTTATATTAGTCTTGCATTTCCATTTCAGTGCGACAAATAAACCTGAAATTATATCAGCAATTTTTTTTTATTATTTGATTCTCCTAAGGGCTAAATAGTAATATTATTTAATTTTAATATTTTGTCATATCATTTTCATGTTAATAATTTTTTTATATTTTTTACATATATTATATATTCAGTGTTTAAATTTGAATTTAAAATGAACTTATATGAATATATTTATAATGTTTTATATTTAACTATTTATATTTATGACATTAGCTAAACACAGTTGGCTGAATTAACTATGTGTGTGATGAGGAAAGGTTCTTAACTCTTATAAAAAAGATTCCAAAGGTATGTTTTCTCAGCGATGTCATAGAAGGACCATTTTTGGTTCCGCAAAGAACCTTTTAGTGAACAGTTCTTAAAAGAACCCTTTTTTATGTGAGGTTTTACATATATATATATACTTTTTTCCAGTATAAAGAACATTTTCTATAATGGAAAGTTCCCATGGATGTTAAAGGCTCTTCATGGAACCTTCGATGCCGATAAAGAACCTTTCGTTTTTACAGTGTTTTGGGAACCCAAAAATGTTTTCATGGGCATCACTCTGAAGCCCCATTATTTTTAGGAGTGTACTATTTTAAAATTGTACGTATTATACAGTGTATGTATGAATGCTTGAATATTTACAGTATCTCAGACTGCTCGGTCATTGGTTGGCTATCTTTGTTTTTATCTTTAACCTTGAAAGTGCTCTGTAAAGATGTGATTATCTCCTAACAGTATGGATAACGATCCCCTCTCGTCTTGTCCTCTCTTATCTCGCTCAGGTGGCTGTATGCACATGGTGTGTCCGCGTCCACAGTGTAAGTTTGAATGGTGTTGGTTCTGTCGTGTGGAGTGGAACAGAGAATGTATGGGCAACCACTGGTTCGGATGAGTCGGATACGCTCTCACCATCAGCTGAAACTCAGGAAATGAAGCCAAACCTCTAATCATTAGCACTATTGTGAGGTATATATCATGAAATGCTGCTGACATTCAAAAGTATCTGTGGTAACCACAAAAAAATAAGGGTGTGATGGAATCATATTCTAGTGTTAGTCAAATGTTTTTAATGAAATCCTGAGTCATGTTTTCTTTCAAGTCATCGAAATCCAACATATTTGTTTTGCTCATGGGAGTGTTGTTGTATTACTGACTGCACTTAATAATCACGATGAAAGTGATTCAGGTTTTTTCTCACCCCAATCTAGCTTTTATATTTTTATTTATTTTTTTTAGAAAAATGTATTTATTCCTGTAATGGTAAAGTTGCATTTTCAGCATCATTACTCCAGTCTTCAGTGTTACATGATCCTTCAGAAATCATTCTGATATGCTGATATGATGCCCAAGAAACATTTCTTCTCATTACAAACATGTTTAAAACAGTTGTGCTGCTTAATATCTATAATATTTACATTTATTTACCATTTATTTGAAATGGTAATCTTTTAAAATGATAAATATCTTTATAATGTGATTATAAATGTCTTTAATGCATTTAACTGTCACTTTAATGCATCCTTACTGAATTAAAGTGTTAGTTTCTTGGGGGTGGGGGACTCCAAACTTTTCAACGGTAGTGTAACTCGCAGCTTTAGATGTGCATTTATGTTCTCCAAGACACTAGAGACACTATTTTTGTGGATTAGCTCTGACAAAGATTCAGTTTCTTTACGATTCATTGTCAAATTGAAAATATTACACTACGGGCAATACATTTGAATTAATGGGATATTTTACATTTGCAGGCTTAAAGACTGTATGTAGACTAAAAAAATGAACATAAGTCATCAAAAGATGTGGGGAGGTCAGTCGCTCACCTGGCGTCCTATGCAAGAGGCCGCTGGAAACATGCTGCCCGCAAGTCTGTAAGGAAGAAACCCAAAGGTATTTATAATAAATGCTTATTATGTGCCCTTCAAAATTCCATGGCAATAAACTATTTACCTGCTTTGTAAAATGTGATTTTGAAGATGGTTGTGAAAATGTACTCCATATTCCATAAAAAATGATGGAATATTTCAATTTGATTACCCTTAGAAAAAGGTATCGTAGCTATACCTAGGTACACTGATGGTATCAGATGGCAATACTTTGGTAGACCTAAATTGAAATAATATGTCATGTACCAGAGAAAGTATGAACTATCCACTGCCAATAGATATACAGACACACTTATATACTGCTGCTGCATGATTAGGCATGCATCACATCCTGTAGCAGATCTAGACAGGTGGAGCTGGGGGAGGTGGAGGGTTTCAGAGGAACTTTGATAGCATTGCAGGACCAGCTTATCCACCTTATTTTGCAACACGGAAGTAAGATATTTCTCTGTGAATGTGCAAGACTTCCGATTCATATGATGTGGATAAGCCGATATCCACATAAAACCGATAAGAAAAAAAACAAGAAGTAACAGTTATTTCAACAAATTTGAAATGTAACGCAGGGAATTCTGGGAATGTCAATTTACGGTTATTCACTGTAAATTATACGGTTTAGCACTTTACGGTTACAATTATTCCAAAAACGGTATACTGTCAAGAACTGGTTGTACGCTCTCAGAAAAAAAAGGGTACAAAAGCTATCACTGGGGGCAGTACCTTTCAAAAGGTACTAATATGTACTCTCTAGGTATTAATATGTGCCTTTAAGGTACTAATATGCATCTTTTAGACATAAAGTACTAAAGAGTACCTTTTGAAAAGGTACCAGCCCAGTGACAACTTTTGTACCCTTTTTCTGAGAGTGTATGTACTGTACATTCATGAGTGTGATTTTGAGTTGAAATGGTTATATAACACACAGAGTATGAAGGGAAAAAGTAATTTACTGAGTTGCAATTTAAACAATCACACAGAAAATGATAAACAATAGTTTATCAACAAAAGTTTATTCAATTCAAAAGTTCGGGGTCTGTTTTTTTATTTTAATTTTTTATTTTTTTGAAAGAAATGTATATATATATATATATATATATATATATATATATATATATATGAAGAGTTAATTTGCATAAACATAACAAGTTTCAAAAATCATGTTTTTTTATTGTGCATTCCAATTAATCTCAATCATACTGCAGTTGGGTTATTTTGATTAGGTTAAAAATAAAAATAAAATACAAACACAATAAAACACAATAAAAACATGATAACATAATAAAAAACATGATTTATTTTTTTTAAACGGAGTTATATGTTTTTGCAAATAAACTCTTCATATATATTTATATATATATTATTTCTTTCTTTTTACTACCTCAAATCAGCAGTCTGATATTTTGTTGCAATGGCAGCTGACATTGAAGCTCGCACGTATAAAGAGAAGCAGACCGCACTGCACTTTGCTGCTAAGAATGATGCTGTCGGGGCAGTGAGGATGTTACTGCAGAACGGGGCGGACATTGCTGTGCGAGACTATAAAGAGAGAACTCCTCTACAGCTGGCTGCTAACTTCGGTAAGGCTTTTATAACTCTATAAAGTCTGACCTGATCTGTGCATACTCTCCAGCTCTAACAGTGGATGAATCTGTTGATTACTGTCAAAGATGTCTCTACTTTTTTGACTTCTGCATTCAAGGGTGTTATGGGAGTTATTGGGTGTGTTATGTACAGATCGGAGTGAGACAGCACGTTTGCTGCTGGAGTTTGGAGCAGATGCTGGGGTGCAGGACTCTGATGGACAGCTCTGCATTACTGCCATGGTTACTAAAATGACTTCTGTGGTGAGGATTCAAGAATTGTAATCGATTCAGTACGAGTTAGTCAGCAGCATTAATGACATTACATGTATTCATTTAGCAGATGCTTCCATCATGACTTTCAAATGAAAATAATACTAGCAAAACACATTAATCCAAGACACAATACAAGTATTGCAACTAAATTTTTGGATTTTCAAATCAATTAACGCAAACAATTTTAGTTTTTTTTTTTTTTCCTGCCTTTGCACAATTTATCTGGACTTTGCTATTATTTTGCATAATGTAGAATAATGAAAATAATTTGTAAATCATGCAAGTAAGAATAAATAAATAAATAATATAACAAAATTAAATAATTGTTTTTATTTTAATAACTGATATACATTTACATGACTGAATTATTTATTTTTTTATTTAATTTATATTGTTTTATTTAATTTATTATTTTTTGATTGCAGTGCTTCACATTTCTGCTTTTAAATTCTAAACTATTATTTTGGTAATTAATCTGTGGTAGATATCATCAGACCACAAATAGTAAGCTTTTTGTAATAATGAAACTAATACTTCTATTCAGCAACGATGCATTCAATTGATCAAAAGAGATAGTAAAAGCTTTTACATTGTTACAAATGATTTAAAATAAATGCTGTTCTTTTGAGCTTTCTATTCGTCAAGGAATCCTAAAAAGAAAAAGTTTCCAAAAAAATATGTAAAGCAGCACAACACAACTGTTTTCAACATCGATAATAATAAGAAATGTTTCTTGAGCATCAAATCAGCATTTTGGAATGATTTTTAAAATGATTATGTGACACTGAAGTAATGCTGAAAATTCATCTTTGCATCACAGGAATACATTACATTTTAAAGGGGTCATATGATGTTGCTAAAAATAATATTATTTGGTGTATTTGGTGTAATGAAATGTGTTTATGTGGTTTAAGGTTAAAAAAACACACAGATGTGTGCTCTGATTGGCCAGCTATCTAGTGTGTTGTAATTGGCCGAATACCTCAAGCGTGTGATGGAAATGTTACACACCTCACATACTGTGATGCCCTGTCAGGCCGGAGCGATGATTCAAAAACATTAAAACCCATTATAAACGAGGCATTTGTTGCATCCAGTGGGGACATAATTACGGATTATAATGACTTGTACTGTCTTTTTACGCGTTGTGTTGCGTTGCATCGGGCCGCGTAAACATAAAACCATGTCTGCATTTGTGTTCAGAGAAATTACAAACAACAAGTGCTACTCTACACTGCCCAAAACTCGCGTATGAATCATCAGTGGCAAATTCTTTAAATATAAAAAACGTACTTACAATCTGTGAATCAGAACAGCCGGCATTGTAGTCTACTCTCCCGGGATCAGTAAACGGTCCTCCATAAAATGCGCTGGACACATCTGAATATTTGGGTTGAACTGTTTTGGAAGAGTGTTGTAAATACAACTTACCACTGATTTCTAGTCATGTCCTCTTTTGGAAGGCCAAACAAAGTAGTTTCGCTTTCACAACGAAACACAGCGTCACACAAGGCGGGCTAGAGTGAGCAGAGGGCAGCGGGCTTGAGAATGGCGCGGCTGGCGGATTCGACGAAGGAGCGTCCGGTGGGCTTGCGGCAACCACATGTGACGACCCCAGGCTGGACTCCGCTTCATCCACGGTGAAAGCCGATCCGGCAATCCACAGCGCAAAGTTGATGTATTTACTCAGCGACCAGCATGGATCAGCTCCAGGCATGACGGAGCGATATCGTCCTCTTTTGGAAGGCCAAACAAAGTAGTTTCGCTTTCACAACGAAACACACAGCGTCCCTACGATATGGTGGCGGCAGCAACAAAAATACTACAGCAAGAATAAAAGTTATGCCTTCTTTCTTTGCGTGAACATTTGGGTGGCATTATGCAAATCTTCCCACATAGTGACGTAGACATGTGGGGGCGTATTAGAACGAGCCGTTTTAGGTAGGCGTGGTTGACTCTTAAGTTTTATAAAGAATATCTCTTTGGATTTGAGACTTTAGTCTTTGCAACTTTACAGATCTTCTTTATGCACCAAGAGCTTGTAACACTCCAAAGAGAAAGGAAAAATTGAAATCGCATCATATGACCCCTTTAAAATATATTCAAATAGAAAACAGCTATTTTAAATTGTAATAATATTTCACAATATTGACGTTTTTACTGCATTTTTTTGATCAAATAATTGCAGCCTTGGTGAGCATAAAGATTTCCTTTAAAAATCTTACTAATTGACAGGCTGATTTGGCAATGAATCAATTCCATATGAAAGACCGAATGACCCGAAAACAGTTCTACTACCTTCATCTCATGGAGCCAAAACCTGCTGACAAGACAAACCCAAAAGGTTCTGATCCGTCATCACCGGTACACATCTTTAAGCACATTTCACATACATTTCTGTACAGTGTTGCTGCATTAGATTATGAGATCTGTGTCTGTCCACAGCTGGAGTTTATTGTCAATCAGGGCAAACTGGATCTCATCATGCACCCTGTAGTGCTCAAACTCATCAATGTCAAATGGAACTTATATGGCAGGTAAACCAACATCAAAGTTCAAAACTGATGCATGGAGAAACATCAGCAGAGATCAACATCACATTAAATGTTTTCCTACAGAACGGGAGCCTGGATACTCTTGCTTCTCAATTTCCTATTTATCGTGTCCTGGACAACAGTAGCCATATCTGTGTCAGTACGTCCAGATGGAGATCGGTACAATCTTCCTCAGGTAGGACTAACTATCTTAATAGTTTGAACTATCTTTCTCTTGTTGACGATCGTTGACATATTGAAGGGTTCTTCCTTATTTTTTCTAATGTTATTGAGAATGCACAAAGTAAACAAATCTAGAATATACATTTTTTTGCTTCTGAACAAACATATGCTTACAGTACATGCACTTCTCTTGGTAGGACTGGTGGCGTGTGTTGTTGGTGGTTTTGGCACTAGTGCTGACGGTGGCTGAGGTATACAGGGAAGTGATGGAGATTGTGCGATCTAGGAGGAAACTGAAGCACTGGCAGCGTTGGACTGTGCAGAAAATCAATGAGGACTTGAGCTGCTCTCACCCTATGTGGCCTGAGGTAACACACTGAACCCGTTCACACACTCACTTCTACTTGCTCTTATTTAAGAAGTCTGCACTCACAATCTGGATTGAAATCTGTTGATGGATCCTATGTTTTTGATTTTTGTATTTTAAAAGCTTAGTTCACCCAATAAAGAAAATGTTATCATCATTTATACAATTCAGCTTTGCCATCACAGGAATTGATTACATTTTAAACTATAGTTCACCATACTGCTATTTTAGGGGGAAGTCGTGGTCTAATGGTTAGAGAGTCGAACTCATAACCCAAAGGTTGTGGGTTTGAGTCTCGTACCAGCAGGGATTGTAGGTGGGGGGAGTGAATGTACAGCACTCTCTCCCACCTTCAATACCATGACTGAGGTGCCCTTGAGCAAGGCACCGAACCCCCAACTGTTCCCCGGGTGTGTGTGTGTTCACTGCTGTGTGTGTGCACTTTGGATGGGATAAATGCAGAGCACTAATTCCAAGTATGGGTCACCATACTTGGCCGCATGTCACTTCACTTAATTTTTACTGTATTTTGGAGCATAAGGGACTTCTCTCAAAAACACAAAAACATAAATAAATCTTAAATTATTCCAAACTTTTGACCTGTAGTATAAATGAACAGGAATAAAATACACTCTTGTAAGGACACAACTCAGAATTGATTTTTTTTATATATACTATATATAAAACAGGAACGCAATTACCTGGAAGGCCAAATTAAGTATATTCGAAACCTGAAAGGAACCTACTCTCAAGACCTCTGGTAATGTACTCATCACAAGCTAATATACAGTTGAATGTTAAAGAGTGTGAAAAAGTAAATTTCCCGTATGACTAAGCATGCTGGGATGTCTCATGCAGGAATATCTTTGATTGGCTGGTCTATTCGCTGCTGCTGGCAGTTCTGGGCATCCACTTGGCAGATATATTCCTAGTGTCTGACTCACTTCGACAGAACAGTCTTCGCCTCTTCGCAGTGTCCATTATTTTCCTGTGGTTAAGGCTGATGAAACATGTGCGAGCCTTTAGGTAATGAATCTTTTTGTAAGTATAACTTCGGGATCTTGACTTCCACCAGGGGTTTCCAGAGCCCTTATAAGTCAAGCCTATTTGATTTTAGAGGAAATGATTATGATTTTTGAATAATCAAATAACCCAAACTACACACATTTGAAATGTTAAATGTATTTGTGTGTGCTTGGGATTTCATTTTCAAAATGGCCAGATAAATTAAAATCAATTCATAAATTCTCATCACCTGTTCTAGAACTTTACTTAAAAAATTGTGGATGTGTATGTACAGTAAACTTTTTTTAAAGGAGGTCATAAAGCATATGGCTTTTGAGATTGTGGCCATCTGAGTAAAATGTTGGGGACCTCGGCTCTGTAGGAACACCTGGTCAGTAGCAGTTACCATAGAGACTCAGATATAATGTCAACACCTTTTGGGTCTCCTGACTGCTATGACACACAGAGCTCCTGGAGCCAAATGCTGTCACCTGGCAAGTGGCCCAAATAACAATGCTTCCATATCTCAGGTTTCCCTGAGACTCCACAGGTGGCCTCTTCTTTGTGGGCTAGGTAACCATGGGAACATATGGTCAGAGTTATGGTAACCATAGAAACATAAAGACGCGGGGGTTTGGACACCATGTGCTCAGTCACTTCTGAATGCTACTACAGTATTTCCATATTATGCCATTTCACTCATCAAGCAGAGCCAACCACAATTCGGCTGCTTTTCCAGATCCAAAATCAATCACAATAGAGCAAACACTGACTTAAAGAAAGAAAAAAACTACAATATTATGTACCATTATACACAACCGTTCAAAAGTTTGTGGTCAGTAAGATTTGATTCAAAATATGAAGAAGCACAACTCAGCATTAGAGTGATTTTTGAAGGATCATGTGACTGAAGACTGGAGTAATGATGCTGAAAATTCAGCTTTGCATCACAGGAATAAAATACAATTAAAAATAATAATATATAAGTTATAATAATAATAATAATATTTAACAATATTACTGTTATTTTGTATTTTTTTTAATCAAATAAATGCAGCTTGGTGAGCATAATAGACTTCTTTTAAAAACATCTTACCAGCTCCAAACTTTTGACTTTTGAATGGTTGTACTTTTATAAACAGGATGAATCATTGCAAATAATGTACTTGAGTCAAAAAAGTCAGTCTACGTTTGTCTTGACAATTAAAGGGATAGAGCACCCAAAAATGCAAATTGTGCCATTAACTCACCATTATGTTGTTCCAAACATTTATGTACTACTTTGTTATACAGAACTCAAAGATGTTTTAAAAAACATAATTGGACCCATTGACTTTAATTGTATTGAAAAAGACAAAACCTTCTTTTGTGTTCCTCAGAAGAAAATAAATCATACTGGCTTGGAACAACATTTAGGGTGAGCAAATGAGGACAGAATGTTCTCTCTTTAATGGTTTTTAGTTGTGAAAACTGAGCTTTGCACTCTATCGGCCTACAACATGACACATGATTGTACTCCAGGTAATGGCTGATTTTTATTCTCTAGGGTGATGGGGCCCTTTATTGTCATGCTGGGGAAGATTGCAGGAGACGTGCTGCGTTTCCTTTTTCTCTATATAGAGATCTACGTTCCATATGCCTGTGCTTTCTGGATCATATTTGGAGGTACATCACAAATACTTATAGTATATAATTGTACAGTATATGTAAAGCTGCATGATATATAAATGTTGTGCTTACTGGTCTCAGGTTTAGCTGAGGTGCCAAGTATGAAGACGGTTCCTGAGCTGCTGTACAGCCTGTACCGTATCACCCTGGTGGATGAGTATGAGTTTGATGCCATGCTGGATGTGGACGCAGTGATGGCCTACCTGCTCTGTGGAACATTTCTGACCCTCTCTGCTATTCTCTGTGTTAATTTACTGATTGCTCTGCTTTCTGATACTTTCCAAAGGTATTAATTAGCCATATACACTTTTATGATTTGTTTACTAGGGGTGTAACAATACATTGATATGGATTGATGCATCGATCAAATGACTGACATGATGTATTAATGCAATGCATAAAGACTGGAGTAATGTATGTATGTATGTATGTATGTATGTATGTATATATATATATATATATATAGATAGATATATGTGCTGGAACACACATGCTGGAGATTTACTACTAATCACAGAACCGGCTTTACTTATGAGATGCGCATGAAAATCGCATTTGATTATTTGCACAGCCCTATATATATATATATATATAGGAGCACCTTTATTGTGATGTAGATACCTATTTCAAATTGTCACTGAGTTGTCATCAAATAATTTATGAGCTTTATTTTTTCATTTTTTTTACAAATACCTTTTTATTTACCTTATTTTGTTGTGTCCTAATGGGGATTCTAGGATATTATATAGTATAATTGGCACATTTTAGAGAGTGCAAAATACTTTCTTGACTTTTGTCATTGTTTGTCTCATTGCATATGATCTCATGTGTGACATTACTATATATACTGTATATATATATATATATATATATATATATATATATATATATATATATTGTGGATACAGGATTTGCAATTTGAAATTAAATGTTTGTTATATTTAAATTGAATTTGTGAATTATTAAAAATTTAACTGGTTGTGTAAAATAGGTACATAACATCGTAATACTGATATATCGATCACAGGCCCATGAATCTAATCATATCGTAATTGTATTGTGGCATGTTTAGAGGTATCTGTCATTATTGCATTGCTGGCTAAAGGTGTGGTTACATTAGCTGTATTTTGGTGAGAATTTATTTGGCCAAAAATGGTCCATTGTCAATAGCTTGGCAATGTATGCAGCACAGCTCACGTAAAAGTCACTTTCAAACCTAGCATCTCTCTAGAATTCGCCTGACCAACTTACACATGAGAGAAATCTGCACAGGCAACTTTTTTCTTGCCCTCATGCGAAACTTCAGAATGCATGGATTCCTACTGAAATGCTTGAATTTCGCCTCCTACATTTTTCCAAGCAACGGTAAATGTGACCACACCTTAAAGGGATAGTTCACCCCAAAATTTTCATTTTGTCTTCATTTACTCACCCTCCACTTTGTCTCTAAACCTATATGCATTTCTTTCTTCTGTTAGATATTTTCTTCTAAAGATATTTTGAAGAATGTTGGTAAGCAAATAGTTGACGGTAGCCATTGACTAAGTATAGTCTTTTTTTTTCTTACTATGGAAGTCAGTGGTTACCGTCAACTGTTTCAGTGAACTATGCCTTTAAGAGTATTGATGCATCATAATAAAACGTCCAATTTACACCCCTAACGTTAATGGTGCTTTTTGTCCTTTTTGGGAATGATACTGTAGATGTGTTCACATTGTATTGAAAACACCTAGAATTGTTTGCGTTTACAGGGTCTATGACAATGCGCTGGCCAATGCTGTGATGCAACAAGCTGCTATCATTCTGCAAATAGAGGAATCCATGCCTTGCCTGAGACGTTGCTATGACAACGAGTACATCCACCAGCATTGTGCCCCGCTTGGAGAATTCTATGATGATGATGTCACCACTAACCCAGAACAACATGCTGAGATGAAGAAGCTCACAGAACAGATCAAGGTGTCTACATCGACAACTACTGTATGTTGCATTTTTCACATGTCCTTTCTGAAATCTCAGAATAACTGAAACTTTGCAAGTTCCGCAGGATACTTTAGATACATATCTGAACATCCAAAGAGAGACACTCTCACCACAGTTAGCCTATGCAGGTGCCGGAGAAGATACCAAAAGGTTGGTTGATAAACATCTAGCAACTTCTTGATCTTAGATTGTTACATCATGCTATAATGCATTTTGACGTGATTTTCCTGGAAAGGCTGCTTATTATTATTATTTTTTACAAAAGGAGAAGTGCTGCACTTCCAGAGAAAGAAGAACATCTCAAGACTCTTCACAGACTTAAGAAAGACCAGCAGAAGCACAGTCAGGACCTGAGTGAGCTCAAGGCTGAAGTGAAGGAACTCCACAGTTTGCTGCTCAGTCTGATACAGTCCAAGACATGTAAGAGAGCTCCGCACTTATAATGAACGTCTGTGAAAGTATGCACAAACATGCATGGGATCCTTGTAAGCCTCGTTTTTATTGAGGCGGTCATTGACGTTCAAATATTTGTCTATGGTAAATAATGTGAACCATATGCTATAACCTGGAATATCCCTTTAAGTGATTTGACTGATGTTTCTGCAGCTACTGATGATGACAAGAAACCCTCAGTGACAAAGCAACCTAGAGCGGACAGTAAAACCTCTGAAATTAATTAACGATTTGCGGAAATCAACATTTATTTCCACTCGGAGTGGAAAGGACTTATGCAGCAAGTCATGATTATGTAACCTACCTTTGTTGTTCCTTAAATTATGCCATTGCACCAATATAGATTTGCATCTGTGTATATTAAAGTGACTTTATTTTAATTATTAAGATTGTAACTATACAGTGTGAAACAAGACTAGTCTCTTTATCTGAACCCCAGAAAACTTAAAAGAAATAGTTTGCACACATGCATTTATTTATTTATTTTTCTCACACTCATGCCATTCAAAACTCATATGCTGTCAATGCACACTATACTGGTCAGGTTTGGAATCATTAAGACTGTTGTTGAGCATCACATCGATGTTTCTTGAGCGGCATATCAGCATATTAGACTGATTTCTGAAGGATCATGTGACACTGAAGACCGAAGAGCAATGATGCTGAAAATTCAGCTTTGATCACAGGAATAAATTACATTTTCAAATATATTCAGATAGAAAAAAACAGTTATTTTCAATTGTAATAATAATTCACAGTATTGTTGTTTTACTGTAGTCTCAATCAAATAAAAGCAGCCTTGGTGAGCATGAGAAACTTCATCCGAAAACATGAATGATTTCACATTTCTGACCTGTAGCCTAGTGTATATTTTGTGAAACAGAAAAGGAGTCATTACTTGTTACGCACATCGTCTGTGGTATGATAGCTTTGTGTGAGGAACAGACAGCTTATTGTTTATCAGTGAGTTACTGCTAATCTCCCTTCTCTGAAATCTCATTTGTGTTCAGATAATGACAAACAGCTGCATTGAGGATTCTTCAAAAATCCACTACCCTTTAAAGCCTTCACGTATATGACACCTTAAAATACTGCCTATGTAGGGCGCTTCCTAGAGAAATAACAGCATAGGAGGTTGGGAGGGACAGTTTCAGTATTACGTGAGCAATTCCTTTAAAACGCATGTAACAGGGAGCGGCTACTATTGTAGTTGGTCAGCACAGGGCAACAGCAGGGATACTTTCCCATTAGTCAGCTCTGAAAAGTTTCCCAGCTCCTCGGCGGAAGTAGGACGGAGCGGCTGGTTTCCGCTTCCCTCGCTGCTGCTTCTGCTGGTCACTGAAGTAAAGATGGCGGCGGCCGAGACCGATCGTGAAGCACCGTCCGCTCTGTGTAGCGAATTCCTCCAGTTCTCCGCGAAGGACACCGCTGCGGTAGGCGACAGTCGTATAAAGACTTTCTAAAATGTCTCTCCTGATGAACTATATGAGTTCGGTTGCGGAAGTCGGTGCGTTCGCGATGAATTTGGTGTTTTTTCTCGCTCCTGGTCTCGGGTTGTTTTGCTCAAGTGTCGTCCTGCTAACGCGCTAACACCTAGCCTGTGAGGTTGTCACACCTCAAGCTCCAAAACACGCACACTTGACACTCAATTTACTCGAATATTTATTTAGTCTAGCTACAAGTAAAGCATTCGTTCGTTTCTCGAGTTTTGGGTTTAACTTGTGGCTTTGCTGAGAAAGAAACTATCTGGCAAGAGTTGGATAAAAACAACATTGGCTGCTTTGTTCATCATCTTTACGTTATGTCAGTTAGTTAATGGTATAATTATTAACAGCTCTTTTAACGATGCTTACACTGATCTAGGCACGCAAATAATCAAGCTGAGCTTGTGAATTGGCGTAGTTCTTCTGCATTCCTGTAAATACATTAGTATTAACCGTGTTTTTTTGGATTCTTTCTCTGCGTAGCAGGTGCTGAAGAATGTTGTGGTTGCCCAGTTACATGATTTTCGTTTTGTGAATTGGCTAATCCACTACATTTACATGCCACATCTATCTCAAAAACATAAGTAGGTTTGTTTTTACGGAGTAGCTCAGATGGTGGTTATATTAAACCACATGCAAGACCTCACTTTGCTGCGGTTTGTATCGTCTGATAGACCGAAAGACAGCACTGCATGCTATCCTGTGTATTTCTGACTGTATATTAGACACCATGTGCATGAAAAACACAAGTTACTTTACGCTATAGGTCCGTGTTAATAAAACTACAATCTGATCTACAATCTCAAATCAACATCCCATAGGCTTTTATACTGTACAGACCGTATATTCTATTGCCCTACACCAACCCTACCCCTAAACCTACCCCTTACAGGAAACTTTGTGCTATTTCAGATTTTCAATACACTCCACTCCACTCTGTGTGATTTTATAAGCGTTTTGAAAAGTGGGGACATGGGGTAATGTCCTGAAAAGTGACCTTCTCCTTGTAATACCTATGTTATACCTTTGTCATTATACAAATTTATGTCCTCATTTGTCACAAAAACGCGCACACATATACACATACACACACATATACATACACACACACACATACATATACATACAGTGGGTACGGAAAGTATTCAGACCCCCTTAAATTTTTCACTCTTTGTTATATTGCAGCCATTTGCTAAAATCATTTAAGTTATTTTTTTTTCCTCATTAATGTACACACAGCACCCCATATTGACAGAAAAACACAGAATTGTTGACATTTTTGCCGATTTATTAAAAAAGAAAAACTGAAATATCACATGGTCCTAAGTATTCAGACCCTTTGCTCAGTATTTAGTAGAAGCACCCTTTTGATCTAATACAGCCATGAGTCTTTTTGGGAAAGATGCAACAAGTTTTTCACACCTGGATTTGGGGATCCTCCTTCATTATTATTTATTATTGTTTACCCACAAGAAAATACTGTTACTGTGAAATAAGGTTTTGGTCACATCACACTAGGGATGTAACGATTAACTGCGAGCCAGTTGAAAATCGATTTAAATATGTGACGATTCAAGCAAATCACGATTCAATTAGGGGTAGGAGTTTATATAATTGTATGTCTGAGGGGAACTTACTATTTGCGTCTTTCAATGGTATTTTTTCTTTTCCTCTTGCCTCTGTATAATACATATTAAAGTTCATAAGTGCAGGCTGTGCAGCACTGCTTTGTTTGCAGCGGAAATCAAGGAAACTTTAAGCGCCACCTGCTGGCAGAGAGTGAATCTGTGTCTCATACAGCTCGTCTGCTGTTTCAGTTTCATGCAGATATTTTTATGTATAGTTTCACAAAACTGAAGTCAAACCATTCTGTTTTTGCCTCAAATTTTGAAATTATACAATGCAATTTAGATCAAAAACTGCTCATGTTGCATGTATGCAGCATCTTCGTTTGGATCATGATTAAAATGCAGTGGTTGCCTTAGTTTGTTTATATGAAGAGATTT
>NW_015505302.1:235674-238472 GCF_001515645.1 Sinocyclocheilus grahami
ATTCAGACCCCCTTCAATTTTTCACTCTTTGTTATATTGCAGTCATTTGCTAAAATCATTTAAGTTATTTTTTTTTTCCTCATTAATGTACACACAGTACCCCATATTGACAGAAAAACACAGCATTGTTGACATTTTTGCAGATTTATTAAAAAAGAAAAACTGAAATATCACATGGTCCTAAGTATTCAGACCCTTTGCTCAGTATTTAGTAGAAGCACCCTTTTGATCTAATACAGCCATGAGTCTTTTTGGGAAAGATGCAACAAGTTTTTCACACCTGGATTTGGGGATCCTCCTTCATTATTATTTATTATTGTTTACCCACAAGAAAATACTGTTACTGTGAAATAAGGTTTTGGTCACATCACACTAGGGATGTAACGATTAACTGCGAGCCAGTTGAAAATCGATTTAAATATGTGACGATTCAAGCAAATCACGATTCAATTAGGGGTAGGAGTTTATATAATTGTATGTCTGAGGGGAACTTACTATTTGCGTCTTTCAATGGTATTTTTTCTTTTCCTCTTGCCTCTGTATAATACATATTAAAGTTCATAAGTGCAGGCTGTGCAGCACTGCTTTGTTTACAGCGGAAATCAAGGAAACTTTAAGCGCCACCTGCTGGCAGAGAGTGAATCTGTGTCTCATACAGCTCGTCTGCTGTTTCAGTTTCATGCAGATATTTTTATGTATAGTTTCACAAAACTGAAGTCAAACCATTCTGTTTTTGCCTCAAATTTTGAAATTATACAATGCAATTTAGATCAAAAACTGCTCATGTTGCATGTATGCAGCATCTTCGTTTGGATCATGATTAAAATGCAGTGGTTGCCTTAGTTTGTTTATATGAAGAGATTTCTTTTATTTGTTATTTATTTGATTTGGGGCTTGTTGTAAAATTTAAATTTAGTTTTACATTTACATTATATTTCAATTTGGTTATTTAGCAAACACTTTTATCCAAAGCGACTAACAAATGAGGACAATCGAAGCCATCAAAACCAACAAAAGAGCAATAATTTACAAGTGCTATATTAGTGTATTATTATAGTGTTATTTCAATTTCACAAAGAAACGTACCGTATTTTGTCTAAGCAATAATAAAAGGAACCATTTAATTCATAATTTGTCTTGAATCTCATTTTGTTAAAAAAAATATTGTGAATCGAATCGTGAGTTGAGTGAATCGTTACATCCCTACATCATACACCTCTAGAATGATCTTTGTGTCATTGTTCAGCTTAGTACTTGCAAAAAAATGATGAACTTGTATGGGACATGTTTTAGAAAATGACCACCTTCCAGGCCATGCAAATATAAAACAGCAGTGCAATCAAAGACTGACCACCAGTGTTCTTTTTCCAAGCCTGACCTATTTACTTTACCAGTTACGGTTTTAGTTTATTTTTGACCTCTCTGTGTCTGCTTTTGCTCTGTAGCACTATTTAACTGATAATTAATTAAAAGTAAAAGGCAGCTTTTCTAAAATTGTGACTTTTTGTGTGTGTGTGTCTAATATTTTACCCATCTGTCCATAGAAATGGCTGCAGGCGAGCAACCTACCCAAAGAGGTGTACCAGCACTTGGCCTGCTACGTCCCCAAGATCTACTGCCTGGGCCCCAACCTGAACCCTCAGAATGAAGACCTGCTGGCTCCGCTGCTACTTCAGAGCCCGCTGGAGTGGTACCTGTGCGGGGAAGAACCGTCCGTGGGATTGGCCAAGCTGGAACAGAACAACCAGCCCTCACAGCTCTGTGGCCACGTGTTTAAAGTGGGAGAGCCAACATACTCTTGCAGGTACAATGTCAATACTTCATCTCTTCTTGATCCTAGAAGGCACTAAAGACAAGCAATCACGGCTCGGTTCCAAAACTCAATGAGCTGCTCGCTGTCTGCTTCCTAGACAGATGATTTAGTAGGTTTTGGAACCAGTCAAAAGTTTGGAATAATTTTTTTGAAAAGTCTGTTATGCTCACTAAGGCTGCATTCATTTGCTCAAAAATACAGAAATGTTATTACTATTTTTTTTTTTTTATTACCAACTGTTTTCTAATTTAATATATTTTATGGCAAACCTGAATTTCCAGCATCATTACTGCAGTCTTCAGTGTCACATGATCTTTCAGAAATCATTCTCTTCAAATAAATTCTGTTCTTTTGAACTATCTATTCATCAAAAAATCAAGTTTTCCACAAGAATATTAAGTGGTAAAAACAGTCTTCAACATTGGTAATAAAAACCATTATTAAAAATTTAGCATCAAAATTGAGCAGCAAATCAGCATATTGGAATGATTTCTGAAGGATCATGTTACACTGAAGACTGAAGAGTAGGGCTGGGTATCGAGTTCGATACTTTTTAGGCACCGACCGAATTGCCTCGATACCATTGAGTATCAAAAAACGTCTTGTCGTTCGGTACCAAATTTCGATACCTAGGGGGTTAATCTCATCAGCGTCAGTGAGCCAATAAGCCTGCAGCACACTAGCCAGTGTGTTCGACTAGAAGAGGTGCGGCGCAGATCGATCATCCGCGAGAGCGATTCGAAAACGCACGGAGCAGTCTGCTCTCTTTAGCTCTCGTGGTACTGTACCAGTATAGAGTAGTGCGGGAGCTGCGTGGAGTTCTGATCATATGCAGATGTCCATTCATACTAACGTTACACGACCGAAAGTGCGTGTTATGTGACCATTCATGCAAACTGTAGCATCATGCTACATAAGACAATAAATAAGATTTATATTCCGCTTTTACTCAAAACTCACTTTAAACCACCATCAAGTGTTTGTA
>NW_015505302.1:238482-262016 GCF_001515645.1 Sinocyclocheilus grahami
TCAAGCCTCTGTTATCAGCTCTAAAATGACGTTTAGGAATTTGCAACGGAAGGTTTGGGATGAGGTGCGTAAAAAAATGAGTTCAACCCACACGAGATCTCAGGACGGAAACATGTCAAATGTCTTGAAACAAATGATCTGAACAATGTCTTGATGTGTGGTTGGGACTCCAGGCCGTTAAAATTATTAGAGAAATAATCCACTCCCGAAGTGGTTATGTGGCCACGACTATATGGTCTTTCTCAGTTCTCAAACAAATTAAGAACTATTCGATTTTTATTGACTGAACGCAAGCGCTTATTCCGATAGAAAGCACTGTATCGGTTTCCAATGATTAAGAAATATTTTTGTTTGCTTGGGTGGTAATATTAGGTCTATTATATTAATAGGGAAGGGGGCCCAAAAATGGTAAATCCGACCCTGCCATCTAATGTGTGTTTTGGCAATGTAATGTTGCTGAAATTAAATATGTTATTACCTCTGAGTCAGAGCAGCGATCATGAAAGAGAGAACACAAGCAGACAGCGCTGGAAGCTGCTAATGCTCATCAGTAAATCAGTGGAAAATAAATAGAAATCATGATTCTGTCTGAGCCATGCGTTTTAAAACGAACACTTTCTAGTGTAAATGTAGCCTAACAGATGTGTAAACTGAAGACTATTAGAGCTTTATTAAAACTATTTTGCACTGATTTATTCTGTTGGTTACATTTTGTTCCTTTGTGCAGGAGATGAGTCTTTGAGTTTGTATAAACATCAACAAAATGAAAAATAAAACCAACGTTTTTTTTTTTAGATAATGTAATCTTGTTCAAATTGATTTCATAAAATTGGTATCGAAAAAAGTATCATTCAGGAACCGGTACCGAAGTCAAGGTATCGTATCGGTATTGATATCGAAAAATTTTGAATGATACCTACTGAAGAGTAATAGCTGCTGAAAATGGCATCACAGGAATAAATTACATTTAAACTAGGGCTGGGTTTTGACACAAATTTCACGATTCGATTCTCATTCACAAGCTTTCGATTCGGTTCAATATCGATTATTTTGGATATATATCTGGTATACGTGCAAAATTTTCTGAAGGAAAAAAAAATCTCTTAACCAATGCTGTAAAATATACATGAGTCAGTTGGTACAACATTACTATAATATTGAAGGTTAAAACTGACTTATTTTGTAGGCTATAACTGCTTAAATTACACTTAATGAAGTTTTTATAATACAAGTTACAATTACATAATAATATTTCTACTTCAATTAGTTTTTAAATATAAACATTAAAACGGTGGCTGTCATAAAACAAAAAAACCAGTTATTAGATTTAGGGGGCAATTACTTTTTCACGTAGTGCCAGGCAGGTTTGGACAGCTTTTTTCCCTTAATAAATGAAATCATAATTTCAAAACTGCAGTTTGTATTTACTCAGGTTATCTTTGTGTAATATTACAATTTGTTTGATGATCTGAATCTTTTAAGTGTGACTAATATGCAAACAATTAAAAAAACAGAAACTTTTTCACACCACTGTAATTTTAAATCTGAGACTTTTTCATATTAAAAGTACCAAAGCACAATGCTTATTGCGATATATTGGATGGGAAGTGTCCTTCAATGTCCCATTCATTAACTGAAAACAGGCTAGACTAATCGATTCTTGGGATTTAAGAATCGATATCGTTTCATAAAAATGAGAATCGATTATAATCGAGATATCAATATTTTTTACCCAGCCCTAATTTGAACTGTTTTCTGTTTGAATATTATTTGAAATTATTATAATGTTTCACAATATTGCTGCTTTTATTATATTTTTATTAACTAAATGCAGCTTTGGTGAGCATAAGAGACACTAAAAATATTAATTATTCCAAACTTTTCACTGGTAGTGTATGTGTCACAGTTGAATTTATTTCATTTTTTCTCTCCATACAAGTCCTAAGCCATGCGTGTGTGCTGTTGAAGTTGTTGTAGGGAAAGGGATAGTGTGGGTCAGTGTGTTCCCACAAACGTGGAAGTCTTGGCTGAATTAGGCCAGGTTGCTGTTATAGGTTAAGTCCTTTAGGCAAGATCACTGTAAGCTGGCTAAGAGGCCGGAGGTGACTGGAGTATGTACTGTTCTGCTCTGTTTCTTTGAGAAACAAATAAAAGGGCTCACACACTTTATCATGCTGATATTACCAGATAAGAATCTGATCTGGCTGATGTGAAATGGTGTGTGAAATATATCTTGCATCCTAAGAAATTGCGCAAGTGTTTATTTTACAATCCTGTCATGTAATGTGGCACTGGCTCTGATCCAAACCCTATTTTTTATTTTTGTTTTCCACTTTTCTCCTAAAATAAATTAGCAGTGTTTTTCGCTAAGCGAACACATAACTTAACAATATAAACAGTAATATTTAGGAATCTTTTTTTTATTTTTACCAAAGCGTGTAAAATGTCGTGCTGAGATTTCCGTGACGATTTTCACTAATAAATGGTGTATAAATGGAGAATTTCTGCTTATGTTTTAGCATAATGCATTTAAAAGTTAATGGTCAAACATATCTTTATAACATTTCACAATGTTATTGCAGATGAAATAAATGTTTTCCATTTGATTAGGCTATCAATCACTCAAACCCCTTTATGTAAATCTCTCTACTTAACCGTCAATCATGTATTCAGAGCATAGTGGCTTGTGGCCAATACTATCCCTTAAATTGTGCACGGCTCTGCACTTTGAATTTCCAGTGGAAATAGTTTGATACTGATTTCATCATACTACAATTTGGGACACACTAATTCTAATTTCGAATACTATTTAGGACTGATAGTGGATTATTTGTGGGCAGCTCACTGAGATTTTTTACTGCGGCAATTCTTCTCTATAAGCAATTTACATTTGATATTATTTTTCCTTATCAGGGAGTGTGCAGCTGATCCGACCTGCGTGCTGTGTATGCAGTGCTTCTTAGGCAGCGTTCACAAAGAGCATCGCTACAGGGTAAGAAGAAGCAGAGACACATGCAGTAGCCACTTCTCTTTAACATTCTTAAACCTCTCGCTCAAGTATGTATAAGCATGTTGGCGTGAGAGGCGCAGAGAAATTGTGAAATACCAAGTTGCTGCAGGTCAGTCTCATTTGGAGCAGTAGAAGCTGGCTGCGCTAGTGCCACGTGGACCCTGACTTCTCCCTAACAAAAGATTCCAGTTTACATTTGTCTAACCAAACTAAGTCCGAGAAGTCATTATGGCTCAACCAAAATGATAGTTCATACTTTTTCAGCATTTAAAACTGAGAGCTGTGACTCATGGTGCGGATCTTTGTAAAGGTTACAGGACAGATGGAGCTGTTGTGTTTGTGAAGATCAAACAGTCTAACAAAATGAACAGACTGGTCTCTAATTTAAGTGCTGTTTCAGTTTTACCACTGACTTTGTTTCTGTTCTGTTTGAAACGCGTTGTCTTCATACAAAAATTATTTAAAATATCATGAAGGTTATTGAGTGTTTTTTTTGTGGAGTAGTATATTTGATGCATCAGGCTTTAATAGCTCATATAGTATGATCTAGGAGAATATGGAGCTCATATTCAAAAGCACCTCAGCTTCCTCAAACTGAGGAAGCATGTCATTTGGTGCACTTGCTAATATTTATATAGCCAAAAACTGAGATGAAATTCTGATAGCTTGTAATGTAAATCAGTGAGATCTTCATAACAGTATGCAGTGCGGAAAGTTTTTATTTGATCCCCTGCTGATTTTGTAAGTTTGCAAAACTTGCAAAGAAATGAAGGGTCTATCATTTTTATTTTAGGTTTATTTTAACGGATAGAGACAGAATATCAACCAAAAAAATCACACATTATATAAAGGTTCGAAATTGATTTGCATTTGCATCACAGGTCTGTTATTTCTAAGATACAGATGTAGGAGACTTGAGATCAACTCTGAGCCGTCATGTGCTGCTGTCTTTGTGAGTAAGTGGCTCTTTGTGCTCTCTGTAGATGACCACCTCAGGAGGAGGAGGTTTCTGTGACTGCGGTGACACAGAGGCCTGGAAGAAGGGCCCTTACTGTCAGAAACATGAGCCCAATATCAGTGACTCTTCCCAGAAGGTAAGACACCTCTTCCTCTGTGACACTGAATCAACAAGAGGAATGGGAATTAATGAGGAATTTACTGATTTTGATTTCAATTGAAACAATTCCCAACCCTACTTGGCAGTACCACATAAATACTTGAGCATGATGTAGTTTTCATAGGTGCAAAAGTACATCTTGTTAACATAATCTTGAGGATTATTTGAACAATGTATGGGTTAAATTGGAAACAAACTAGGCTTGCTGCGATAGTCGATGTTGACGGTGTTACCAGGGTTCCATAGTGTTTGCTGATATATATATAAAAACTTTGTGTAAGTAATTTATTTTATATTAGGCCTATAGCATGGTGTATTTTTATTCGGTTTGTTTACAGAAGTTCTATGTTTAATATAAGTGAGTTTGTTGTTGTCCATTCAAGCAATTGACGGCAGATTGCCACTAATTCGAAAGTGAAAGTAAAATGCGCACAGGCATTTACAAGCTATTTAAAAGCGAGGGAATGAGGGAAAACCCCAACGAATTCCCCCCCCCCCCCCCCGTGATACCAGTATTACCGGTGTTGTCACGCATTGATTAACTGGTGGGAAAATTTCCTCACCGTCACAACCTTAAAACAAACCCTTGTGTTCCCTGTTTTGTTTGGCAGGATCCTTTGGCTAATATGTCTGAAGAGATGATTGCTCGCACACATAATGTTTTCTCCATCATCCTCAAATATGCTGTGGACATGCTCACCTGGGACAAAGAGGATGAGCTACCTGAAGGCCTTGAGCCACCGTAAGACACATTAGCACTCACACTATGGCCTGTTTTTTACCCTCCTAAGCGTTAAGAAAAAGAGTCACAAATTAGCTGTTCATGGTCGGTTTTGACCAGGAACAGTAAGAATGTAACTATTTATTTATTTATTTTTATAATAAAATTATTTGAAACTGCTTACCTTGAAGCACTAACAGTTACATTTTGCACTATTGTTGGGATTTTGGTTCATATGTATCTTTTTAGAATTTTTTTTTTTACACCATTTATTTGTATAAGCAAATACACAAACTTTTGGAACTTCATTACAGTAAAATTATAAACTTCTATGAGTTTAAACAAAGAAAATATGAGAATTTATCATGTATTTGGGCTAGATTTCTGCCAGCTGGTGAAAAAAAAAAAAAGAAAAAAAGTGTCCTATGCATCCAAAATGCTGCACAAGAATTCTTGAAGTTATGCTTAGAAAGAAAAAAATACACATTTGGATATTAATTTAGACATTATCTAGTCATTTTGAAGTGTAGAGACTTTTCAGATCGCTATCTTGATATCTAAAAAAAAGTCACCAAGTTTTACAACACTCATAGGTGTGGAAAAACTTTTTTTTTTTTTTTTTTTTTTTTTTTTTTTTTTTTTTTAAACAAAACAAAATCTGTCAAAATGACTGAGAAGCTTGTTAAATCCCTAATATCCCTAATTAGAAGAACACATTTTTAGGGGGTACATTTTAATCCCTCAGGATAGGGCTGCACGATATATCGAAATATCGCAAATGTTAATATCGCAAGGGCATGCGATATCTGAATCATTTTAATAATAGGCTACTTAAATCAAAAAGATGCAAAAGGTCAAAGTTTTAGTTTGACGCATATAGCAGAGAATTGCTTGACGTTAAAAAGAGTTAAGTGCAATAAGTTGCAGAAAACAACTCTTTGCCGTCTCGTCTTGCTGTCTGACAGACTCACACCTGAAGCGCATGCACAAGCCGCATCTCGCACAGTGTATCTTCAGTTCTGCCGCAAAAAGCGCACACATACACACAGAGACACGTTGCAGACAGCGTGTGAACACCGAGTTGATTCTTCTTGCGCGTCTCCTCATGTTTGAACAGACACATACACACAGAATTGTCAATAGTACCCGTCTCGACGATCATTCTCGTAAACGCAGTCGGTTATGTTTTAAATGAATGTAAACAGCTGAGAAAGAAATCGGATGTGTATCATTATACTGGATCCATGCAGTCGGATTTAAAGGGACAGCAGCCTATAAATACCTGCTGCTGAATATGTCACTAATGTTAATCAAACAACAAAACGGCTATAACAAAGATGAATCTAAATTTAATTCATACAGTGAACACTATACAGTGTTATTTTACACTTAATTATTACATGTCTGTACCTGAATACTATTTATTTTATCTATGCTTGTAAATTGTGTATTTCTTTTTTTTTTCTTTCTTTCTTTTTTACTGACTGTTCACTTGCCTTTAATCATGTTTGAGCTTTCTCAGACTATAGTTTTTGCGGTGGTATATGAAGAAGTACTTAAATTGTGTGGAAAGCAAAGTTACAATGATATAAAATTAGTGTCATTCATTTTATTTTTTTTTGTATGTTCACATTGATGTTAAAATTACATTTTCTGATTTGTGACATTACTTTTCATGTAATTCTAAAACACTGCTGGTCACTTTCAGAAGTTATGATTCTTTCTTTTCCAAGAAAGAATGTGAAACAAATTGGTTATATAATTTTAATTTGTAAATATTTTAAAATATAATTGAAATTGATTTTACACACTTTAAGCAATATCATATCACATCAAATATCGCATTTTTTAACAAGGTATCTCATATTGCATTTTTCTTCAATATCGCATAGCCCTACCTCAGGATCATCCGTCATGCATGCAATCGCTTTTGGTTACTGCATGTTAGCATATTGGGAGAAATGTAACTTGCTTTTTTTTTTTTTCTCAAGGCTGCGTGGAGACACGTACTACTGCATGCTGTTCAACGATGAGGTCCACACGTACGAGCAGGTCATCTATACACTACAGAAAGCAGTTAGCTGCACTCAGAAAGAGGCCGTCAGTTTCGCCACCATCGTGGACAGAGATGTAAGTTGACCTGCTGTTAGTTCCACAGTGCCATGTTCTTGCTTTTGTTCATTGATTACTTCTGTTCACTGTATTCAGGGCAGGAAGTCTGTTCGCTTTGGGGACTTCCAGTTTTGTGAGCAGGCCAAATCTGTTATTGTGGTAAGTTCTAAACAGTCACAAATCCTATCCGTTTTCCTCAGATGTGTAAAGCAATTGGGTTTTTTGCCCTTTTTTTCTCTTTTTTTTTTTTCCTGAAAGGTTTGGTTAAGTAGGACATTTATTTAAGTTTTATGGATAAATGCTCCCCAATTTGCATATAGCAGTTTCAGCAACAGGCAAAAGAAGATTTTCATGTCAGACGATAAAAAGAGTGAAAAAAAAAAACTCATATACTGACATTGAAGGAGGGACATAGTACTTCATAGCAACACCTTGGCAACCATTCACAACAATTTAGCATTGCGGGGGCAACTTTGCAGAAATTAAAGCATCATTAAAGTGTTCATGTAAATGTCATTTGTTTGTGAATATGTTTGGACACATGTTTTGCAGAGGAACACAAGTCGGCAGACGAAACCCCTGCGGGTTGAAGTCATGCACTCCTCTGTAGTGGCTCATCAGTGTTTTGCACTCAAAGCTCTCACCTGGCTCGGCCAAATCATCAGATGCTCAGGTCAGTCTCTGCATTTGTGTCACTTTCTCTCTCTCCCTCTCTTTTTTCCTTTGTATTCTTTCCTTTCAAGCTCTTCAGGAAAAGTATTATTATTCAGTTTCTGCTTAATCTTCTGCAAAGCCCTGGATTTTTTGCCACATTATTGTAATGTTTCCTAGGCAAGTGAATGCCTATGGTGTGGCAGTGTCTTTCTCTTGAGGCAGTCTTATGCAAATGTGTGTGCTTGTGTGACATCACAAATCCACCAATATCCAAACGAGCCGTTTTTTGAACTTGATTGAATAAATGCTATTTGAGGACATTTTAAGCTATGAAACTTGCTGAATGATTTAATGGTACAAAGACCTCTTATATGTCAAAAGATCAAGGCAAATTTGATTTCTTGTGTCATGACCGTTTTAATCCAGCAGTGTGCTCTGTGTTAGGCCGCTGTAATGAATCAGTGCCTGAGTTTATTGCTGTCCCCAACAGATGCTCTGAGGAGGATCCTGTGTCAGGTGGGTCTGCAGCGAGGACCAGAGGGAGAGAACTCTTCTCTGGTGGACACGCTCATGCTCTGTGACTCCAAGATGTGGAAAGGTGAATGAAGCAAGACTGATTTCCCTTCAATGCCTCATTACTGTAATGTGTCTGTATGTTTTAAGTTTTTATTGCAATTATTCTCAGTTGAGTGCCATTCTCATTATTAAACAATCCTAGTATACTATAGTTTAAATTAGCAAGATAATTATATTAATATAAATCAGTTTTGTTTGCACTACAGTAATGAGGATGTAATTAATTGTCATTTACAAATAAAACAAAATTGGTAATCATATTTTACAGTGTTCTTGTTACACGCTACATATACTTACTATAGTAATAGTAACCGTAAACTCTACGTAATTAAAGCAACTGACCCTGTAGAAAGTACATGTTGTTAATTAATATTGCTCAGTACTTAATTGTATAATTACACTGTAACAAGGACACTTTAAAATGAACTAACCATACTTTTCTGTTTGTTTATTTTGTTATTTGGGGTGAAATATGACTGGGGCATGTACATGTACCAGTTACGCTAATGATGTATTTAATCTTGTGTTTCCTGCAGGAGCGAGAAATGTTTACCACCAGCTCTTTATGAGCAGCTTACTCATGGATTCAAAATACAAAAAACTTTTTGCCATCCAGTTTGCAAAGGTAAGACTTCCATTTGCAATGGCACAGTCTTTATATTGATTTGCATTAAACCCCATGAAGCCCCAAAAAGTGGAGAAAATTTGGCACATGCACCCACCGGAGTTTGCATTGTCATGATTACTTAGGAATGGGTTTAGGAAACGCATTGGCACTGGCTTTACTCTCATATTGTCTTTACAGCATAGAGCAGCATTTTTGAAAGTCAGGCTTTCTGGGACTCCATGACAACCTGTACATTACAGGGATAGTTCAACCAAAAATGAAAAAAAAAAACTGTCATCAATTACTCACCCTTATGTCGTTCCAAACCAGCAAGATATTCGTTCTACATCATAAAGACATTGTAAAAGTAATCCATATATGCATTGAGTGGTTTAATCCAAGTCTTCTGAAGAGAAACACCTACATGGAGAACATGAATAAGATAAACAGAAGCTCAGCTCTACTTGACACACAAGAACAAACCTCATTGATTTAGGATGAGTAAATGATTTTAGATTTTTCATTTTTGTGTGAACTAACCTTTTAAATGTTGTTTTTAGAATCATTGACTGGACAAAGTACAAGTGGGTTTGACATGTTAAATGTTCTGGGTCCAAGTTACAAGTTAGAATTTGTCATGTTGTCATTTACCACAGAGAATATTTTCCAAATTATGTTAATGCTCTTGCACTGAACGTCTATATTCTACAGAAGCCTGTTTCCTCCACGGTATAAAAAAAATAAAAATGTAATGGCAACATTTTATCTGACAGTTCTGACTTTCGCCCCCCCCTCACAATTCTGAATTTATATCTCACAATTCTTTATTTTTCTCACAATTCTGAGGAAAAAAATCAGAATTGCGAGATATAAACTCAGCATTCTGGCTTTTTTTTTCAGAATTGTAAGATATAACTATTGTATGTTATAAAATCCAACTCTGAGGAAAAAGTCACTTTTGTATATTTATATCTCGCAGTTCTGAAATTATAACTTTACTCGCAATTGCGAGTTTAGATCAAGCCATTCTGATTTAATAACTCACAATTGCGTGTTTATCTGTCAATTGATACAGTGGGGCAAAAAAGTATTTAGTCAGCCACCAATTGTGCAAGTTCTCCCACTTAAAAAGATGAGAGATATATCATCATAGGTATACCTCAACTATGAGAGACAAAATGAGAAAAAAAAATCCAGAAAATCAGCAAGGGCATTGAAGATGAAACGTGGCTGGGTCTTTCAGCATGACAATGATCCCAAACACACCGCCCGGGCAACGAAGGAGTGGCTTTGTAAGAAGCATTTCAAGGTCCTGGAGTGGCCTAGCCAGTCTTCAGATCTCAACCCCATAGAAAATCTTTGGAGGGAGTTGAAAATCCGTGTTGCCCAGCGACAGCCCCAAAACATTACTGCTCTAGAGGAGATTTGCATGGAGGAATGGGCCAAAATACCAGCAACAGTGTGTGAAAACCTTGTGAAGACTTACAGAAAACGTTTGACCTCTGTCATTGCCAACAAAGGGTATATAACAAAGTATTGAGATTAAATTTTGTTATTGACCAAATACTTATTTTCCACCATAATTTGCAAATAAATTCTTTAAAAATCCTACAATGTGATTTTCTGGATTTTTTTTTTCTCATTTTGTCTCTCATAGTTGAGGTATACCTATGATGAAAATTACAGGCCTCTCTCATCTTTTTAAGTGGGAGAACTTGCACAATTGGTGGCTGACTAAATACTTTTTTCCCCCACTGTATCTCTATATTATCTATATTATGTAAACTCACAATCTGTAGAAAAAAGTCAGAATTGTTAGAAAAAGTTGCAGTTGCCTTTTTTTATTTTTTTTTATTCAATGGCAGAAACGAGCTTCCATTATAGTGCAAGGCATCACTTAAGAATAAACATTAAACTGTATACATTTTTGAAAACTTACTGCACCATCCCACTTACTGCACCATCCCGAAAGAATTTGTCAGTTTCCACAAGCATGTCTAGAATATGCCAAGTCTGTATTCTTACTAGAGCATCAAGTTAAATTTCACTTCACACTCAGTTTGATTCAGCTGATCTGTGAGGATAAGAGAGTTTGAGCAGTCATTCCCTGTTCAGTGAGGGGTATCGTCTCGGAGAGAGAGCATGTGTAATAGAGAGAGATGCTATGACTTAGCGGAGCTGCTCTTGCGGGCTTTGATTCGCTGCCCGCTGCAGTCCTCCAACTGAACCAGTCGTGCTGTGACAGCAGGAAATCTCTCTCTCTGTGTGCACTCTGGTGTAGGGCCCTGTGAAATCTCTTTTCTTTTTTTTCTCAGATTTGTCCATTTCATTTTTCTAATCGAAATCATGTATACAATTTATAAAAAAATTTAACAAAAACAAAATTATGGACATATGAAATGTTTTATTTGTTCCCAAATGTCTTCTAATCAGTTGAATTAATAAATATTTAACCATTTAAATAATTTATTAAAGGGTTACTCCACCCCAAAATGAAAATGTTGTCATTAATCACTTACCCCCATGTCGTTCCAAACCTGTAAAAGCTTAGTTTGTCTTTGGAAACACAATTTAAGATATTTTGGATGTAAATAACACTGTCATATTTTTCTGGGCTTTGACAGTGTTATTTACTTGGCAGTCAATGGGACAGTCACAAGCCACCCGGTTTTCATCCAACATATCTTAAATTGTGTTCCGAAGACAAACGGAGCTTTTACGGGTTTGGAACGACATGGGGGTAAGTGATTACTGACAAAATTTTCATTTTGGGGTGGAGTATCCCTTTAACATTTTTACAATAATATGTTCCTATAAAATGTTTAATTTTGTTCAGAAATCCTGTTGTCGTCTGTATTAATATTTTCTTGATTTTAAATGTAATTATTTATTATCAAAAAAGAGTGGTAACCAAATGATGGCATAAAACATTAAGTTTAATTCATATTTAAAAATGTAATCAAAATTGAACAATTCCTTTATTTTATTTTTTTTCAAACTAATTGCTGCACAACAGAGGTTTACTTTTTAAAATTAAAACATGAAAAAAATAGTCAGATGTTCCTTAAATACATTTAATTTATTATTGTTATTATTATTATTTTGATAAGTACATTATACTGTACAATAGTAGTATATTGCTCTCACAATTACTTAAAATTAAACCCAACTTATATTTAGGTGGGTTATCGTGAAACCTTTTGAGATTCTGTGTGTGAGACGATAGCTTTATCAAATGAATTTGGGAAATGCTGGTGAAGGGACTCTCAGAGCAGAGCTGGAGATGAAGTTCATGTCCTTATATATTTAGACCACAGAGGCTGAAAAGACCACAAGCATTGCTCGTGCTTAAGATGATGTAGTAGACGAAACAGCATCACTCAATCACAGACGTCCAGAGCATTCAGACTTCATATTTAAATAGCAGTCTTTTTGTCTTTTTTTAATATGCACAGACAAACTGTAACTTCATTATACTGTAAGTTTCCACAATTCTGTTTTCCATATTGCGGAAATCATAGGGCCCTGGCACAGGTGTGGCTGACAGATTTGTACCTTAGCTTAAACAACTCTAGAAAGTCTACTATAAATATAGTATTTAAAGTTTAGCGTTAGCTCGAGTCCCCCGGCTCCACACTTGCCCCAGTGCCACGATGCAACTAAAGGCTGCGTGTGCCTGACATAGAACCGAGTCGGGGGACGTAACTGCAGATGGCCCCTGACCTCTGACCCGGAAGGTGAATCTGCCCCCTTCCCTTAGAATTACCGGCGCCTCCAGACAGATTTTATGGAGGACGATCATGAGCGTGTAGTGTCAGTGACCTCTCTGTCAGTGCAGCTCTTCACCGCCCCCACTGTGGTGAGTACCGCCAATCCCACACACCTTGTCTAGAATATGCCAAGTCTGTATTCTTACTAGAGCATCAAGTTAAATTTCACTTCACACTCAGTTTGATTCAGCTGATCTGTGAGGATAAGAGAGTTTGAGCAGTCATTCCCTGTTCAGTGAGGGGTATCGTCTCGGAGAGAGAGCATGTGTAATAGAGAGAGATGCTATGACTTAGCGGAGCTGCTCTTGCGGGCTTTGATTCGCTGCCCGCTGCAGTCCTCCAACTGAACCAGTCGTGCTGTGACAGCAGGAAATCTCTCTCTCTGTGTGCACTCTGGTGTAGGGCCCTGTGAAATCTCTTTTCTTTTTTTTCTCAGATTTGTCCATTTCATTTTTCTAATCGAAATCATGTATACAATTTATAAAAAAATTTAACAAAAACAAAATTATGGACATATGAAATGTTTTATTTGTTCCCAAATGTCTTCTAATCAGTTGAATTAATAAATATTTAACCATTTAAATAATTTATTAAAGGGTTACTCCACCCCAAAATGAAAATGTTGTCATTAATCACTTACCCCCATGTCGTTCCAAACCTGTAAAAGCTTAGTTTGTCTTTGGAAACACAATTTAAGATATTTTGGATGTAAATAACACTGTCATATTTTTCTGGGCTTTGACAGTGTTATTTACTTGGCAGTCAATGGGACAGTCACAAGCCACCCGGTTTTCATCCAACATATCTTAAATTGTGTTCCGAAGACAAACGGAGCTTTTACGGGTTTGGAACGACATGGGGGTAAGTGATTACTGACAAAATTTTCATTTTGGGGTGGAGTATCCCTTTAACATTTTTACAATAATATGTTCCTATAAAATGTTTAATTTTGTTCAGAAATCCTGTTGTCGTCTGTATTAATATTTTCTTGATTTTAAATGTAATTATTTATTATCAAAAAAGAGTGGTAACCAAATGATGGCATAAAACATTAAGTTTAATTCATATTTAAAAATGTAATCAAAATTGAACAATTCCTTTATTTTATTTTTTTTCAAACTAATTGCTGCACAACAGAGGTTTACTTTTTAAAATTAAAACATGAAAAAAATAGTCAGATGTTCCTTAAATACATTTAATTTATTATTGTTATTATTATTATTTTGATAAGTACATTATACTGTACAATAGTAGTATATTGCTCTCACAATTACTTAAAATTAAACCCAACTTATATTTAGGTGGGTTATCGTGAAACCTTTTGAGATTCTGTGTGTGAGACGATAGCTTTATCAAATGAATTTGGGAAATGCTGGTGAAGGGACTCTCAGAGCAGAGCTGGAGATGAAGTTCATGTCCTTATATATTTAGACCACAGAGGCTGAAAAGACCACAAGCATTGCTCGTGCTTAAGATGATGTAGTAGACGAAACAGCATCACTCAATCACAGACGTCCAGAGCATTCAGACTTCATATTTAAATAGCAGTCTTTTTGTCTTTTTTTAATATGCACAGACAAACTGTAACTTCATTATACTGTAAGTTTCCACAATTCTGTTTTCCATATTGCGGAAATCATAGGGCCCTGGCACAGGTGTGGCTGACAGATTTGTACCTTAGCTTAAACAACTCTAGAAAGTCTACTATAAATATAGTATTTAAAGTTTAGCGTTAGCTCGAGTCCCCCGGCTCCACACTTGCCCCAGTGCCACGATGCAACTAAAGGCTGCGTGTGCCTGACATAGAACCGAGTCGGGGGACGTAACTGCAGATGGCCCCTGACCTCTGACCCGGAAGGTGAATCTGCCCCCTTCCCTTAGAATTACCGGCGCCTCCAGACAGATTTTATGGAGGACGATCATGAGCGTGTAGTGTCAGTGCCCTCTCTGTCAGTGCAGCTCTTCACCGCCCCCACTGTGGTGAGTACCGCCAATCCCACACACCTCTCCTCTCTCTTCTGCCTCTTTCTCCTCTCCTCCGCCCCCTTCACCACTGCCTGCAGAACTATGAGTGCTTGCAGAGCGACTACGTGAAAGACGACCACGACAGGGAGTTCTCCGTCACTGATCTTTCTGTGCAAATGTTCGCCGTGCCCTCTCTGGTGAGTACATGCAAAGAGAGACGGCCTGCCACGAGGAAGAGGCTTGTCGTTTTGGGTTTTTGGTCTCCTCTTCCATTCACTTTTCCTTTTTTCTATTCACTCTTTCTCTTCCCTTTCCATCTTTCCTATTTCATCTTAAAATTGTTCCTTCCTCTTTCCTCTTTACTAGTACTGCACTGAATTTAAATTTTTTTTATCGAAACTGAAAGTAAAGTTTTTATTTAGCCAAAAATTGAAAATAGTATAATAATTAGGGCTTTCAGTTTAATGTGTTAATTCAATTAATTAGTTATGGAAAACTAAAGTGATTTAAAATGTGTTTTGATATAAAACAGTTTTAGTTTGTTATTTCATAAAAAAATTTTTTTTTTACAAATTAATAAAAATACATATTAATAAAAAAACTAATTAAAAAGGAAAAATGGAAAAAAGAAAAGGTAAAAAAATATATTTCTAAAGCTACTTTTTGTAATATCTATTTCATACTTTTCTCATGTAACACAACTATGACTTTAAATGATCTTTTATGGGTAATTTTTCAGCCAAATTTGATGTGTGATTAATTACATTAATTAATCAAAACATTGTTTAATTAATTACTTGTTTAATTTATTGACAGCCCTGATAATAATCAATTAATAATTAATCAAATGTATTTAGTAATCAATGCAAAAACTTTTTTAAATATGAATTGTAAATATTTAAGTTGCGCATAACTTTTGTCAAATTTTTAATAATTTAATTATGTAATGGTATAATTATGTTGTTGTTGAAATACAAATATTTAAGTTTAAGTTTTCATGAAAAATGTATTCAAACACAATAAATGAGACCTCACTAACGGGTAAAGAATAAATTGAATTTGTAAAATAGTGCATATATTTAGCAAAATACTCAAATTATGTTTTTTCTAGCTGACGAATGAGATATGGACATTGAATGGCTTTCTTAAGGTAAATGTAAAGTTACTTAACATAGTTTACAAGCTCTTTTATTAGATTTTTTTATTTAATTTTAATTATTCTAGAATTTGAAATTGGAGAAGTACTAATTAAACGTCTCCGTATCAGTAAATTTACTTTAGTCAAAAACCAAACATTTATTTCCTCTTCGCTTTTCCACTTCCCTCCCACTCTTTCATTTTCTTCTGCACTTCCACATCTGCTTTCTCCTCTCTTTCCTCCTTCCTTTCCCTTGCCTTTGACTTTGTTCTCTTCTGTCTCATCTTCTCTCAATAAAAATGATTTCCGCGTATAGAAAAACAGCTTACGGCCCAAACCTCCAGCGGTCTGCCAGATGTGGCAATGGTGTATTTCATTTTCCAGGCTCGGATGTTGATCACAGAAGAGAACCTGATGACCACCATCATCCGCACATTCATGGACCACCTCAGACACCGAGACCTGCAGGGCCACTTTCAGTTTGAACGCTACACCGCACAACAAGCCTTCAAATTCCGCCGGGTCCAGAGCCTTATAGGAGACCTCAAGTAAGATACTGAGCGTGTCTGCCCATTTCATATACAGTTATATTTGTGTGTCTAAAATTCCCAATTCTTGAGATGCGTGTAATGATGAGTTTCTCTTGGATGCAGGTATGTCCTGATGAGCCGTCCAACAGAATGGACCGACCAACTCAGGGAGAAGTATCTTGAGGGGTTTGATGCTTTCTTGGAGTTGCTAAAATGCATGCAGGTGACTATGCCAATGTGATTTTAAGATTGCGTGTCAGTGGTAATTGAAATTGAGCAGTAAAACAGCTGTGTGTTTCCTCTTTGCAGGGAATGGACCCTGTAGTGCGTCAGGTGGGGCAGCACATAGAGATGGAGCCAGAATGGGAGGCAGCGTTCACCTTACAGATGAAGCTCACTCATATCATCTCTATGATGCAGGAATGGTGTGCCAGTGATGTAAGTGCATGTTAGACACAGTCACTTTAGTATCCATAATCCACCATGGGGCCTTGATACAAGTCTATTATTTGTCACATGCACAGGAGCGAGTGCTGATCGAAGCCTATAAGAAGTGCCTGAGTGCACTGACTCACTGCCACAGTGGTTTCACAGATGGGGAGCAGCCCATAACCCTCTGCATGTGCGGCCACTCTGTTGACACCATCCGCTACTGCGTCTCTCAGGAGAAAGTCAGCATACACCTACCTGTGTCCCGGCTTTTAGCAGGTCAGTCGAACATGGTTTCACACATAGTCCGTTTTGCAGTAAGGCCATATACATGCTGCGGAGTTTTGAGAATAAATCCGGAGAGTTCTTTGAGTTATCGATTGTGTGTATGGAATATAGAAGTCACTCTTGAAATTGCAGTGGTTGATGGTGATAACTACACCACATATCTACTGAACCTTGACTCTCTCTCTTCCTGTTAGGTTTACATGCTCTGCTGAGCAAAACTGAGGTTGCCTATCGATTCCCTGAGCAGCTGCCGCTGGTAAGTTTGTTGGTTTTGGTTCATGAGAATTGTTGCAAAAACAATCTTGGCAATTTTTAAGGCCTCTTTTGTCTTCCACAGAGTGAACTGAGTCCACCCATGTTGATCGAGCACCCGCTCCGTTGCCTTATACTCTGTGCCCAGGTGCATGCTGGGATGTGGAGAAGAAATGGCTTCTCTTTGGTCAATCAGGCAAGCTTATAAATGTGCTTCGTTCTAATACTCAAGATCTTTAAGAGCGTGATTGTTAGTGTTAATGCCTTTTCATAAAAAATTGGTGCTTTTTCTTGAATTGTTTTTGCAGATCTATTATTATCACAATGTGAAGTGTAGAGTGGAGATGTTCGATCAAGACCTCATCATGCTTCAGGTCAGTAGTGTGAAGATATTTCGTTCCAAAATTATCCAAAAAGTATTTAATTCCAAAGATTAAAACAAAAAATATATATTTTACATGAAGGAATCAATTACAAAAAAGGGGGATTACATTCATTTTAAATCATGAAAATATTTGTGCTTCATAAATTCGTAAATGTTCTATAAATTTCACAATACAAAAAGTCCTAAAATTGGCCTAAAATATATTTTTAAAAAGGTCCTAAAGTTTTAATCAATTCATCACCATTTTCTGTACCAGTATTCTCATTACCATTATGTGGAAAATAATCCACAGTGATGGGGAAAACCTGATTAATTGAGTTTTTGGTAACACTTTCTATGAAGCCCATATTTATAATACATTATTAGGGTATTCTGAAGGCATTATAATGAATGCATAATGCATTATAAAAAAAACTTATGGGGCCTTGATACAAGTCTATTATTTGTCACATGCACAGGAGCGAGTGCTGATCGAAGCCTATAAGAAGTGCCTGAGTGCACTGACTCACTGCCACAGTGGTTTCACAGATGGGGAGCAGCCCATAACCCTCTGCATGTGCGGCCACTCTGTTGACACCATCCGCTACTGCGTCTCTCAGGAGAAAGTCAGCATACACCTACCTGTGTCCCGGCTTTTAGCAGGTCAGTCGAACATGGTTTCACACATAGTCCGTTTTGCAGTAAGGCCATATACATGCTGCGGAGTTTTGAGAATAAATCCGGAGAGTTCTTTGAGTTATCGATTGTGTGTATGGAATATAGAAGTCACTCTTGAAATTGCAGTGGTTGATGGTGATAACTACACCACATATCTACTGAACCTTGACTCTCTCTCTTCCTGTTAGGTTTACATGCTCTGCTGAGCAAAACTGAGGTTGCCTATCGATTCCCTGAGCAGCTGCCGCTGGTAAGTTTGTTGGTTTTGGTTCATGAGAATTGTTGCAAAAACAATCTTGGCAATTTTTAAGGCCTCTTTTGTCTTCCACAGAGTGAACTGAGTCCACCCATGTTGATCGAGCACCCGCTCCGTTGCCTTATACTCTGTGCCCAGGTGCATGCTGGGATGTGGAGAAGAAATGGCTTCTCTTTGGTCAATCAGGCAAGCTTATAAATGTGCTTCGTTCTAATACTCAAGATCTTTAAGAGCGTGATTGTTAGTGTTAATGCCTTTTCATAAAAAATTGGTGCTTTTTCTTGAATTGTTTTTGCAGATCTATTATTATCACAATGTGAAGTGTAGAGTGGAGATGTTCGATCAAGACCTCATCATGCTTCAGGTCAGTAGTGTGAAGATATTTCGTTCCAAAATTATCCAAAAAGTATTTAATTCCAAAGATTAAAACAAAAAATATATATTTTACATGAAGGAATCAATTACAAAAAAGGGGGATTACATTCATTTTAAATCATGAAAATATTTGTGCTTCATAAATTCGTAAATGTTCTATACATTTCACAATACAAAAAGTCCTAAAATTGGCCTAAAATATATTTTTAAAAAGGTCCTAAAGTTTTAATCAATTCATCACCATTTTCTGTACCAGTATTCTCATTACCATTATGTGGAAAATAATCCACAGTGATGGGAAAACCTGATTAATTGAGTTTTTGGTAACACTTTCTATGAAGCCCATATTTATAATACATTATTAGGGTATTCTGAAGGCATTATAATGAATGCATAATGCATTATAAAAAAAACTTATAATATGTTGCATCATCTCATGAATATTCATAAGAACAGTTTTAATATATTATAATATTTACTTATTTGTGGTTATAGCTTTTAAGAGTATGATGATTTATAACACAATGAACATGTTGCATCCACTTTTACAATGGATTATATTTCTCATAGTTATAATGTAGTATAAGTCTCATATCTTGCCATTTTTCGTATGCTACTTTACTTAAAGCGGTCAAAGACCACTTATAAGTAGTAATAATAATAATAAAAATGTTCTCTCAAACAGCCATAAGATCAGATATCAGATCAGATGAATGTGTAATATGACACATTTGCTTTGAACTATTTTTATTGTAATATCAGTTTGATTATTTTGATGGTACCCTTTAAACAGCTGTTGATAAGTGACTCTGCAACTACATATCAGCTAGCGGTCATTAGAGTATTAGTACGTCTGCTACTGTAAATATTTGCTAACACTATAAGTGTCTTTGCAAGTACGTCAACTTATTCTACCATACTAGATTCTACCATTCTTGAGCATACTAATACTCTAATGAGAGTTAGTTGGCATGTAGTTGCAAAGTTGCTTATAGTCGATTGATTAAGGAGACCATCAAAATAAAAATGTCTATATGTCTATAGTCAATATGCATTTTTCTAGTTAATATGGCAGTTAAATACAAAAATAACCTTCTGGACAAGATCGATCCTTTTTTTATGTTTAAAAATAAGGCAAACTTTTTCTGACTATCATGGTTTGTATATATGTAAGTTAAGTCAGCACAGAGATAAAGCTATTCTCTGCTTAATACAGGAATTGTATATAATTTAATGATGGTTCTTTAACGGCAGTGGTTTTAAATCATATATATATATATATATATATATATACACACACACACACAAAATATGTCATCAGTTAACTGATATTATTGAATTAGGGCTATCGCGATAACCGCAATATTGCAATACCGCGAGCAAACCGCAGAGGAGTGCAAGAACCGCAGCAACTTATGCTTGTTTTCTTTTTTCATAGGGTTATGCCCTTCTCGTTTTACACTTCGTGTATGTCTACTGAATATTAAATAAGTTAGTAATGATAACATAATGTGTACCATGCTGATTTGTACTGAGGCTCTGTAGATTTGCGCTTAACAAGCCTAAACAGACAACGAATGAGAGAGAGATCAACTGAGCATGTGCGATTACTTGCGAGTCATATATATTTGTGAAAATAGGTTGTCATGTCCAAGGAAAGCCAAATCTCTGTCTTGGCATCGACACATTGGTCAGCTGAGCCTTCTAACGTGACGCTCAAAGTTCAAATGATTTCAACAGCATTTTTCATTATGTCTCTCATTGAATGAATCAGCGTTTTTGAACGTGTAGTTGAACGAACGGTTTAAAGACACATTCAAAGACAGACCCTTGCCGCCACCTTGTGGCGCAAGAATGTAACGGCACTGACTGACAGCCCGTCTAGAACGCGCGCAGGTGGAAATATCAATAGAAAGTCTCTTGTCCAGTCGGATTCGAGGATCAGAACGAACTGTTATACATATAGGCTAACAATAGCCTAACAATCTTATTGTCAGGTTTATGTTCTGTTATGTGGATCGTTATTTTGTCATTCTCTTATGTTTACTTCACTTCCTGTTTCAACGCTATTTGGTTTCGGTTTCATTGGTTTCTGAATATGGCCTCGTTATATTGAAACATACACACACATATTTTTTATATACATATATATATGGCGATAATACCGCATATCGCGCTATTGAGCCTCTCAAAATTACCGCAAGGGAAATTCCTTTACCGTGACAGCCCTAATTAAAATCGGGATTGTAGAGAAACAAGAATCTATATCAAACATATGGATGCATTGCAGCAATGACAGTTTGGCAGGAAAGTGTCCTTATTTATCATGAAAGCAATGTACAATATACCTTTTAGCACAATGTGATTCATTTTCTCTATGCTAAGTATAAGTTCTTATGCATACTGTTTTTGTATCTAGGCTGGAGCTTCTATGATGGATCCAAACCACTTCCTGATGATCATGTTGAGCCGTTTTGAGCTTTATCATATCTTCAGCTCAGCAGACTGCAGAAAGAGATACAGCAGAGAGAATGCTAACAAGGTCTGCCTACCTCCAAAACACTTTTTGTTCCCATTTTCTTTTTGCTTGATTTCTCTCTGCTTGCACTCATTTCTATTTCCAGTGATGTGTGTTTCTCTCACTGTCTCTCAGGATGTGCTTCAGCAGAATAACACACTAATTGAGGAGATGCTGCATCTGGTCATTATGACCGTGGGTGAGTGATCTTTTCTCAACATGTTGAGCTTTGTTATGCCAGGTGTATTAAGCTTATTAGACACCGTAGAAAGTGTAAAAAAAAAAAAAAAAAGTCTTTCATGCTTTGCTTGTTTTTGTTTTTTCCTGTAGGGGAGCGATACACAGCAGGTGTTGGTCAGGTGGAGAGCTCTGATGAGACAAGGCGAGAGATCGTTCACCAGCTATGCATTCGACCTATGGCCCACAGTGAGCTGGTCAAAGCCCTACCTGAGAATGTAAGTCAACCGTCAATGCTTCACCTTTACCAAAAAGATCATAAGTAATTACTTTGGCTTTGATATCTCACAAAAAAAAAACATTACGCAAATACAGGTGAAATAGGCAAGTTTCTAGATGCAACAACATTGTAAAAATGTGAGTGGTGTTAACCGGCCTATTCCATTAATTGCATAAAGCAATTCATTTCTGATAACATTTGTATTAAAAACACTGCCATCAAGGAACCATTATTCAATTCTGTACAATTCCTATCCCTAATCATGGTCTTTATTAAGCAGAGAATAGCTTTACTATAGATCACTGTGCTGACTTAACTACTTACAAATACACGATAGTCAGATAATAAGTGTGATGCATTTATGCATTTAATAAGATTGTATCTTGTTCCTGTTGATTAAAGCAGGACAGATGAGCAGAACAGTATTTTTTGTATTTGACTGCCACCTAGTGGTATTTTATGCCAGTTAATTTTACACACTCTTCTGTCTTCACACAGGAGAATAAAGAAACTGGCATGGAAAGGGTCATCGACAGTGTGTCTTTGTTCAAGTGAGTGTCCTGAATAAGAGTGTGGTCCAAAGAGTTGAATTGGTCTGTGTGTAATACTGTGTGAATTGTGTTGTATAGGAAGCCTGGTGTGACTGGTAGAGGACTTTATAAACTCAGGCCAGAGTGTGCCAAGATGTTCAACCTTTACTTCTACCATTACTCCAGAGCTGACCAGTCTAAGGTAACGCTGCATGATCAAAATTGAAACTCGCATAGAACAACTGTTGAAAATTAGGGCTGCACGATAAATCACATGTGGTTTATGCACAAAAAAATCGCGTGAATATGAACGGGGTTTTGCGCAGCTCGTCGGTGAACAACGGCTCTGTGTAGTTAATGCTGCTCAATGTGAAAGCACGCACGTGACGGAGATTTACCGCTGATTACAGAACCGGCTTTACTGAGAAGATGCGCGTTAAATATCACATGCGATTTATCGTGCAGCCCTATTGAAAATCCATGTTAATTTGTTTTCTCTCGTGTCGTCCTTCAGGCTGAAGAGGCTCAGAGAAGGATAAAGAGGCAAAATGGGGAAGATTCAGGTACTTTATATATACATACATTCAGTATCTCATTGACGTGAGTACACCCCTCACATTTTTGTAAGTATTTTATTATGTCTTTTCATGTCACAACACTGAAGAAATTACACTTTGCTACAATGTAAAGTAGTGAGTGTACAGCTTGTATAACAGTGTAAATTTGCTGTCCCCTCAAAATAACTCAACACAGCCATTAATGTCTAAACCGCTGGCCACAAAAGTGAGTACACCCCTAAGTGAAAATGTCCAAATTGGGCCCAATTAGCCGTTTTCTTTCCCCGGTGTCATGTGACTCATTAGTGTTACAAGGTCTCAGGTGTGAATGGGAATCAGGTGTGTTAAATTTGGTGTCATCGCTCTCACTCTCTCATACTGTCACTGGAAGTTCAACATGGCACCTCATGGCAAAGAACTCTCTGAGGATCTGAAAAAAAGAATCGTTGCTCTACATAAAGATGGCGTAGGCTATAAGAAGATTGCCAAGACCCTGAAACTGAGCTGCAGCACCGTGGCCAAGACCATACAGCGGTTTAACAGGACAGGTTCCTCTCAGAACAGACCTCGTCATGGTCGACCAAATAAGTTGAGTGTACGTGCTCAGCGTCATATCCAGAGGTTGTGTTT
>NW_015505302.1:266921-273430 GCF_001515645.1 Sinocyclocheilus grahami
GACATGGATTACTGGAACCATGTTCTGTGGTCTGATGAGACCAAGATAAACTTATTTGGCTCAGATGGTGTCAAGCGTCTGTGGCGGCAACCAGTGATATTAGACATGTTCTTACCACACACTCAAGTTAGAGCTCAGTATGAACTTGTCCTGCAGGTGCTGCATCTCATAGGCATGGGCCTGGTGGAAGAACAGCAACATCTAATCAGCAGCGCAGATGATGATACCAACTTCAACTTCACTCTCAAAATCTCCAGTATGTCTTTCTTTTGTCACACAGACACACCCACCCACCCACCTCTTGAGCTGATTAATTCTCTTCATTGTAGGACCAGGTGAGGCTCCTGCTAACACTCCCAGTATCTTGGCTTTATTGGAAACCCTGCAGAATGCTCCTCACCTGGAGGTGCACAAGGACATGATCCGCTGGATTCTCAAGGTAAAGCTGATCCAAATCTCATTACAAAGCCCCACCTGTCACTAGAATGTAGAGGGGACCATGGGACCCGACCAGATTTCTTGCAACGTGGGATTAAATTTTCAAATAAAACGTGTATATATAAAATATAATTTGAATGGGGGCGTGCGGTCTAACAATATCCCGTTCCTGACGTCCTTTCAGAACAGCATATCTGCGCTTTACTCACTCTCAATTTTTGTACAACCTTCATTTTTATTTTCTCTGTGACACTTTTTTCCTACTGTGTTGACAGCAAGATGTTAAACATTTTGTGTCTTGACAAGACGAATAAAATAACAAACACAATTTTGTGCAGACTACACTTTTATTTGTTAGCCTATCTCTCTTTCTTTCAGTAGCAGAAATTTAAATGTGAGATTCTGGAAACGAGATCTAAATTTAGCGGGAAAGGTCGGGTCGGGAAGAAAATTTATTCTAAGCGGACAGCGGGTGAACAAAGTGAATATATCGTGGGTGTGGATTATAACCTTGCGGTAGCGGGACTGAGTAAAAAAGGAAAGAAAAAAAATATTTATTAGATCTTTATTTTAATTGTTCGGTATTTTAAAATGTTACTACTTTTTTTTTATTTGATATTAAATATTTAATATTATTTATTAGTTAAATATATTTATATTATTTTATATTAATGTATTTATGTATATGATTATCATGTTTTTGTTTTTTCTTTTGTTTTTTGTTTTTAGCTTTTTTCTTTTTTTTTTAAGTTTGTTTCTTTTAGTTGTTTTTATTTTTATTGAAATTCTTATATTTTTTTATGTATTTTGAATATCAACATGAAAAACATGTTAATATTTCATATTACTTCTGTATCTGAAGACCGTGGCCAACATCAAGACCACGCGGGTGTGCACGGCCAGTGCGCCCCCCAGTGACAGCTCAGGGCACAGTCAGGAGGAGGTGAGCATAGGAAGCGTAACATGCTTGCATTATGACTTGTTAAAGTTGCATTGTTGTCTCACTGGATGTGTGTGTATGTGAAGATGGTGCGGGATAAAGATAAGGCAGAGCGGAAGAGGAAAGCAGAGATGGCGCGGCTCCGGAGAGAGAAGATCATGGCTCAGATGTCAGAGATGCAAAGACACTTCATCAACGAGAACAAAGAGTTGTTCCAGCAGAGTCTGGAGGAGCTCGACCCCTCCACCTCCTCCACACTGGAGCACAGGTACACACACATCACACTGGAAAATGTCATGGATCATACATTAGTTTCCAGATGCTATCTTCTAATTTGTTGTCCTCTCTTTACTTCATAGCCCCAGTTCATGTGATAGCACACTGGTCTGTGTGGGTCCACGGCGGTGGCGTGCAGGCGGCAGTGAGAGGAGACAGATGGTGACATGCATCCTGTGTCAGGAGGAGCAGGAAATCAGGACTGATGGCAAAGCCATGGTGCTCGCTGCTTTTGTCCAGCGCTCTACTGTCATGTCCAAAAACCGCAAGAGACCTCCACACAACCCAGGCATGTCTTTATATGCGTGTCTTTGGGTCATCGTACCATACAAGTGCATGTTTGGTTGAATGAATGCTATTGTGTTTGTGTTGCAGATAAGTATGACCCTCTCTTCATGCACCCTGACCTGTCCTTCGGTACACACACAGGCAGCTGTGGGCACATCATGCACTCTCACTGCTGGCAGAGGTAAGAATCATCATGAAAAATGAGAAACACAATACCGTGAACTAGAGGTCTACACGGAGGACCCAAGACCCGAGGACCCGGGACCCGACCCAGGATCCGAACGGGTTCGGGGCTATATTTTAAATGGTCAGCTGGGTCCGGGTCGGGTCCCAATCTATTACTTCGGGTCCCGGGTCTGTTTAACATTGTGTGTAATATCCCGAGTCAGTCAACGCTGTGCGTGTGTTGTTTTGTAACTTTCAACTTGTAAAATTAGGATGAGAAAAGTGTGAGTCGGTAATTTGAAATAAGGTGGGAAAACCCCATCCCCCCGACTTCATCAGAATCAAGGTGGGCGGAGTTAATGCACACGCACAGTGATAATGGATACCTTCATGGGTGATGTCAATGATTGATTTTTTTTTTTTAAATAATATTATTAATGAACCGTCTTGTTATATCTAAAATTTTTGCTCGGACTCGGCTCAGAGAGCACAGAGATGATAGTATTTTGTTATATCATTTTGTGACAAAATCAAAGGAAACAAGTATAAAATGAATCCCATTTTGCATTGTTAGCTATGTTCTCATTATTATGCATAATTGGCTCTTTTTTTTTTTGGGAGAACTGAGATACTTTTGTCCAATGAAATGCCATTTTGTATATTAATATGTTGAAGGGATGCGCTTATTGACTGAATCACAAATAATTGTGTGTAAAACGGTAGTAAACAATGCTAAACCAGTCTGATCATACATTCATACTTAGATCATACTCAGTTGGTTTCACTGTTCTGGGGTCATTTCAGTTCAGCAAAGAGATCAAAAGTGACAGTCAAGATCAAATAAATGCTGTTATTTTCCTTGACAAAAAGTATCATTGTTTTCACAAAAATATTACCGTATTGACCCGAATATAAGACAATTTTTTTTTTTTCTTGGAAATACATCTGAATAAACGCGGTGGTCTTATATTCAGGGTCTAGACTTTGACATGTCAATAATACACCCACAACAATAGGTGGCGCCAAATACACATAAAACGAGTGTGCCATAAAATACGTAACGTAATGCGTGTTGTAAAGATCGCGAGTAAAAACAAAAGAAAAAGAAAAGCTTACAGCTGCACGAGTCGTGACTGTCACGTTAGCCTGATGGGACCAAACTCCCTTTGTGATTTTAAAACGTAAGACAGTACCCAGATTTGAAGACTACAGTAAGATTTAACTTCTACTGTTAATAAGATTTTGGTAGGCTACTATTAGATGGATAGCCTAAATGTCCTAATTCAGATGGGCTACCGGTTTTTTTTTTTATGGTATATCAAAAAGTGTATATTTTTTAAATGTGATTATTGGTACATTTTACCAGTTTTTACCATACTTTCAAAACAAAAATTAAAATAGGAAAAATATGAATATTGAAGACAAAATGTGTTTTACTGAGAAAAAACAAGATTTGGTTTTTAAAGCCTTTTTCCAAAAGGTACATCTGGAAAAAGGGGGGTCGTCTTATAATCAGGGTCTTATATTCGGACCAATACGGTATATGCACCACACATTGATAAAAATAATAAATGTTTCTTCAGCAGCAAATCAGAATGATTTCTGAAGGATCATGTGACACTGAAGTAGGCCTCTCACGATAACAACTTTTTGTTGTGCGATATATTGCCCCAGAATTCCAGAATTAATTGCGATAAGCGATATTATTGTAATTTTTATGCCACTGAATATATAATCATAATGTAACAGCATAATAATGCAAGAAGGGCCTACACACTTCCAAATGACAACAAACTTTTAATTTAAGAATATTTCGATCATGGAAATTAAGTATCAAAATATTAGATACCTTAAAAAACTTGAATAAATAGTAAATATTTTCTAACAAAAAGTGCAAAGTGACAAGTACAAAAAAAGAAAAATGCACAAAGAACTTGTATGGAGATTTTTTCCATCTACAGATCTTTCCCTGACCTTCTTTTCTCTGTAAATGAAGGGTGCACACTATTGCTGAAAAACACAATCACTACTCAGCAGTCAGATGTCCGTATGCACAAAGGCAAAGATCCCTAAACAAGACCATATCTGCAGATTGGGTTGCAAAGGGGTGGAAATTTCCTGAAACTTTCCAAAAATCCCTGGAATATTCCAAAAAATCCTGGAAAGTTTCCAAAATTTCTGGAATATTTCTGAAATTTACTAGAAATGTTCCACCTTTTTGCAACCCTATCTGCAGATGAAACTTTTTTTTTTTTTTTTTTTGGTAAAAGTATTTTTAAAATTTGATCTAGCACCTCATGACTACACCACGTTATGTACGAGAAGCTGCCAAAGACACAGGCGCAAGTGGAATATTTTTACATTTTAAAATATATTAAAATAGAAAAGTCATTTCAAAATGACTATTTTTACACTTTAAAAAAAAAAAAAGAAATTTTATAAATATTTTCAAATAAATCTACCAAATCGATGATAATATATGTCATCTAGTATATAAGTATTGTAATTGATTTCAAAAATGAAGAAGGAAGTTTGGTTTTTAGGGGGACTGTTTCACCCCTACTAGTTTCTAATCTGAAAGCTGTATGCGTTTCAGTGGCCTGCATGAGGTGAGCTCAGGCTGGCATCTGTGGCACTGTGTGAAAGCTGGAATCCTGCCTTATCTGAGGGCAGCCGCTCTCTTCTTCCACTATCTCAATGGAGCTCCAGCACCACCCGAGTTTCATAGTAAATGACTCCAACTTTACACACGTTTTACTGGCTCACTCTCCCTTTTGCTGTATCAGTTCTAACGATGACTGTGTGTTCAGCTCTAGGTGCGGGTGAATGGGAGGCTCTGTGTGGATACCTGTGTCTGCCCTCCAACCTGCTCCAGCTCTACTACAACAATCAGGAGCTCATGGAACCTCTGCTGCACGGGTAACCGTCACTATCTAGTAAAGCATCTCCGAAAACTGTTAACATAATGATCAGATGTTAGCTGTGGCTTTAATGAATTGTGGTGTGATCCGGTGCTCTCCAGGTGGTGCTCTCATCCAGGTGTGCTGCAGGGTCTTCAGAGCGGCGTGGCTCTCATCAGGTTTGTCCTGCTCCTCAACACTCAAGTGTTCACTGCAGCCGATGTTCAAGTGCTCACCATTCTTCCATTTGCTGTTTTAGGTTTCCTAGAGAGTCCAATCATATCATAGAGCTGCCAGGCGACTACAGCGCCCTGATTAACCAGGCCTCCAGCTTCACGTGAGTCACCTCTGTCTTACGAATCAAATGCGATTACTAACTAAGACATGCTCTCTACTGAGTCATACATTCCTGGTTCATTTGATTCATCCATGAATCAAATGATCTGTTGATCTTGGTGGCGTCTAGGTGTCCTAAATCTGGTGGGGATAAGTCTCGCGCTCCTACTCTTTGTTTGGTGTGTGGTGCTATGCTGTGCTCCCAGAGCTACTGCTGTCAGACCGAGCTGGAAGGAGAGGATGTGGGCGCATGCACCGCACATACTTTTGCCTGCGGAGCCGGAGTCGGCATTTTCCTCAGGTTTGTGCAAGCATATGTAGATTCAAATCTATGAATATAATTGCCAAGTTATGTAAGGGATAAGGTACAGTTATTATCATTGGGTGACCACAGGGGTCGGGAACCTTTTTTGACCAAACAGCCATTTTTTAATTTGATTAATGCTTTTTTCCAAAAGAGCCATAGCAAAAAATACAATATTTTTTATGTATATGTATTCAATAACATTTCAAATATAGTATCTTTGGGTCAATAGTAGGGCTGTCGCGATTCGTCGATTTTATTCGACTATTCAATTTTTAAATCCTCGACTTAATTTTGCTCGTGTCGACTAACCGACAAAATACCAGAAGTGGTGTATTTCACGGACGAGATTGTATAAAACACATTTTTAGTCTATTTTCCAAGGCTGCATGATATATTAAACCCATTTAAAAATGATAATTAAGCATAATTGTGAATTCACAAACGCTGCGGTTTAATTAAATAATTATATGCGATGCAGTTCTAATACAGTATATGCGCTTTAATTATTTCCATGCGTGTAGGTTAAGTACATGCGTCACACAGCGGCTCCGTTCACAGTAGTTCCACAGTAACTGTTATCATTTACATGTGTGGAGCGTCTCAAACTCCATCTCTGCATGTTGTTGTGAGTTTGGGTTTATTATAACGTTCATCTGGGAACACAACGTGCGCCATTTCATCAGATTTGTAAGGTAAATAATTTATAAATCTACGCAAAATACATTGCGGTTTCAAAATAAAAGCTCAAACCCTCACTCTTGAGTTTACACGTTTTGATGTCCATATATTCTTTTAATTACAGTGGCTATAGCATTTCTGTCCTAAATAAATGGCCAAATATTAAAGATTAAGTGGACAT
>NW_015505302.1:282639-293345 GCF_001515645.1 Sinocyclocheilus grahami
CATTTCTGTCCTAAATAAATGGCCAAATATTAAAGATTAAGTGGACATTTGAATGAAATGGTGCTTGGTTAATATTAAACGAGTATTGGATCGCATAGCAATGTGTAAAAAGAATCATCAGGCCGTTGGCGCTATTTTTTATAATACATTATGTATTTTAACAGTTTTGTTCAATAAAACCATATGATTTCTTGCTTTTGATACTTTATTTGAACTTTTTATTATTGCATTGCATTGCTATTATATATGTGTATTAAGCCTATAATACTGAACTTTGATTTCAGTGATTTGGACTATGAGATGGACACTTGCTGCTTGCACTTTATGTTGCACTTTACTTTTTTTACTTTTGGATTTCATTTGGTTTAATGACATATAGTTTAATAAAATATTCTTAAGTAAGTGTTGTGTTTTTTTGTGGGAAATTACTGGCAGCCCTAGTCAATAGACAAATATGCAACAAAGAAGTTGCAGTATAGAATTAATTGTTGGCTTTCACTGTGAGGTTGAGTTCCCAACTGAGGAGCATAAATCGTGTGTGTGTGTGAGGAACCACTCAGAGGCATTTTGACATCTTTCTGTGTGCGTTTGACCATTTAAGCACGCATCCGAAGCACATGCGGAGCACACGCACAGAAAGCATCCTGTCAGTAGCAGATTCTCTTTCGCGACTTATTGCACTTTACTATTTCTTTTTAATATCAGCCGCATATTTACTTTCTCATTCATCCATGTTTCTTTATTAATAACTTAAAACAGTCCTGCCCACTGAAAGCTCTGCGGATTATCGTACAGACATAAATACTACACATTTACACCACATAGAGTACAAGGTCTCTGCGGCAAAAGTGAAAGTACCCGGTGAAATGTTTTGAAACGTCTCGTGGCACAGCACAGTACCAGTTTAAGGATGTTCAAACTAATCCTTTTTTTTTATATACTTTTAAAATTTTCGCTGCCGTTCTAAAAATAGTTTTCCCATTACCACAAACAAGCTACATAGCTGCTTGAATCTAAGTGCAGGAACTCTAGATTTCCATAGAAATGTAAGTGGTTTGCTGTCGTGACACTCGCGAACAGCACTGAACACGCACTTTGTAACAAAACAATTAAATAATTGTTTTATTAAAGTAAATCCTACACCGATTATTTTCAATGCAGGCTTTATTTATTGAACATTGGTCATATCGCTGTTGCTGCTATTTCATAAATGCAGTACAGTGGTGTTAACTTCAGACACTTCACTTTGTCATGCCCTTTAACCATAGTCAAATCACTGTAACTCAACCTTATGGCTTTTTGCATTGTATTTGTCAGAAGGGTTTCATTTGTATGTGTTTATTTCTGTCAGGGTGCGGGAAAGTCAGGTCCTGTTCCTGGCTGGCAAATCTAAGGGCTGTTTTTATGCTCCCCCATACCTGGACGACTATGGGGAAACAGACCAAGGGCTAAGGTACGTCGCTATTTGTGACCCTGGACCACAAAACCCAATCTTAAGTCGCTGGGGTATATTTGTAGCAATAGCCAAAAAAAACAACATTGTATGGGTCAAAATGATCGATTTTTCTTTTATGCCAAAAATCATTAGGATATTAAGTAAAGATCATGTTCCATGAAGATATTGTGTAAATTTCCTACAGTGAATGTATCAAAACTTAATTTTTGATTAGTAATATGCATTGCTAAGAACTTCATTTGGACCACTTTAAAGGCGGTCCAAATGAGTCAGATTCCAGATTTTCAAATAGTTATATCTCAGCCAAAATATTGTCCTATGATACAAACCATACATCAATGGAAAGCTTATTTATTCAGCTGTCATATGATGTATAAGTCTCAATAAAAAAAAATTGACCCTTATGACCCTTATTTTGTGGTCCAGGGACACATTTCTGATATTTGACGCGCATGATTATTTCTGACAGATGTGTGAGATCAAGGGATGCGTTTTGTCTCTTTTAGAAGGGGAAACCCATTACACTTGTGCCAAGAGCGCTACAGGAAGGTCCAGAAGCTGTGGCGCGTCGTGTCGTAGTGCCTCCTCTAGCCGGTGCGGGTCCTCCGGTTACAGACTTTGGTGGGCATCGACTGGCAGCACCTGTGAAGTCGCGTCATGCTTTCTCACACCTACGCCCACCCTTAATGCATAAGGGGACCCGCACAGCAGAGCTAGAGGTTGCCAAGGTGACACCAAGGCCTCTTGCTCTTCCTCCACCCCTTTTTCCATTTTTCTGACAGTGGATGAATGCATGACTTTTTCTTTTTGTTTTTCAGTGGAAGATTTTCTCTTCCTGTTTTCTTTTAAATATGATAGAAATGCATATTTAAAAAGATATATAGCCAAGGTATTGAACCTCAACAATATGGTTTCCTTCTCAACACAGATATTCTTCATAGGAATGCTATTTAATTTCTTCTCCAAGTACTATTAAATTATTTTCAAGGTATTTTGCTTAAATAAATAGGTTTCGCAAGACAGCTCTCTTATCGCTTGGGAATTGACCGGTGGTGCTGCCCTTCAAGTAAGCACAAATGTCCCAAAACGGCCACGCAGGGATAGCGCCACCTGTAGGATACACAGCATCCTCTCTGCCCCCGTCATTTCAAATGCTGCAATACATTTGTTAAGGCCACCTAATTAACGTGCTCATGTTCATACAATACAAGCCAATGTGGGGAAGATCCGGGAGCACATGAATATGTCCTTGAATGCCTGGTTTCTGTATGTTTGGGTCGTGTATATGTTTGTGCGAGTGAGTTTTTATGTACAGGTGTTTAGTTGGTATGTTTCTAATATGATGGATTTCTAAGGTGGTCCATTTTTACGACCGTGTGTTTCTCGTTCTTTTGTGATGCGTATTATTTATGTTTCTCGCGGCTGTGCGACCTTGCTCTATGGAATCATGCTTTCCTTGAACTGAACATGAATTCCACTCTCAAACATGATTTTGATGTGTGTGCCGTGTGTTGTGAATTTGGACATTTTGTTTCTTGTACTGCTGGACATTTTCTCAGCAGTAATGGATGCAGAATTGCATATCCTTAATTCAGTTTCAACTTTAGTCTGCTTTAGACTGTTGGGGTTTTTTTTCTTTATAGTGGCCTTGGCTTGGGACTTTAGTCCATATCAAAGGAGTTGTATTTGTCAGCGACACAGAAACTCATTAAAACACCGTTGCTTCTTTCAGATACAAATTGTCATGTCTCGCGTGGTTCAGATGACAAGCCTGTTTCTAATGCGGTGAGCATATTTCCTGAGACATTTCCAGTGGCTGCAGCAGTGTTATTACATCACAAACTGACTTGTTAATATGTGAATTCCTGTATAAATGGGTACATTGTACTATATTGTAAAACATTAATGAAATAAAAAAAGAAGAAAAGACTGTTGTGTTTTGAAGTAATGCATAAAATGTACTGATGAATGGGCTGATTACTCAACAGTGTTTTTAAGTTTGTGCTGTAAAGTAACTGTTCTGTATGTTCCAGAGCAGGTAGGCTTAGTGGCCTCGTGTACAGTCATGGCCAAAAGTTTTGGCAGTGACACAAATTTTGTGTTCTGCAAAGTTTGCTGCTTGACCGGTTGTGGTGTTCATTCATATTGTTTCTAGATTATTGTGTAGAGTGATCAGATGCATTTCAAATAATTGCTAAAAACTTCATTGGCAGAAAAAAATGGTATATATATATATATATATATATATATATACAGGTGCATCTCAAATTAGAATGTCGTGGAAAAGTTCATTTATTTCCATGGTGTTGGTGTGCTTGACTGGTCAGCAAACTCACCAGACCTGAATTGTATTGTCAAGAGGAAAATGAGAAACAAGAGACCAAAAAATGCAGATGAGCTGAAGGCCACTGTCAAATAAACATGGGCTTCCATACCACCTCAGCAGTGCCACAAACTGATCACCTCCATGCCACGCCGAATTGAGGCAGTAATTAAAGCAAAAGGAGCCCCTACCAAGTATTGAGTACATGTACAGTAAATGAACATACTTTCCAGAAGGCCAACAATTCACTAAAAATGTTTTTTTATTGGTCTTACGAAGTATTCTAATTTGTTGAGATAGTGAATTGGTGGGTTTTTGTTAAATGTGAGGCAAAATCATCACAATTAAAAGAACCAAAGACTTAAACTACTTCAGTCTGTGTGCATTGAATTTATTTAATACACGAGTTTCGCAATTTGAGTTGAATTACTGAAATAAATGAACTTTTTTACACAACATTCTAATTTATTGAGATGCACCTGTATATATATATATACATTGTAGCATATTCGTTAGGCCGAGTTCACGCTGCACGATTTTAGCCAGATTTTTCACTCGCCCGACAGATTTTGCGAAATCGCCAACAAATGCCCGAAATCGGAGGCAAATCGGTGCTCGTTCACGAGAGTGACAATCACACAGTATGAATTATCAAAGACGCGATCTGAGGGAATCGCCGACACGTTGCTGACGCCCGCAAAATATTTGGCATGCTAAATATCTGGAGCTGTCGGCGATTCACAATCACTCTGTGTGCAATGATTTCTGACTGAAAACTACATTGGCGATGACCTACAGCCAATGAGAGACCAAGATACAGGGCAGAGGGAAATTCAGGGAGGAGTTATAGACCAGAATTTCAGTATTTTAATAGATATATGAGCAATTATATCATACAGAAACAAGCACAAACATTTGCTTGACCAGCCACAACATCAGCATAACAGTTACTGCAAAATTAGTTCCCTTTCGATACTTCACTCTTGCTGCGTCTTAATTAAGACGCATATGGGAAAAAGCCTTTTTTCTCCTGAACTGAAGCCTATTTCATTCACGCAGTGAAACTGCGCGGCCATTGGTTCGTGCAGGGCTTTAAAAACGAACCAATGGCACGGCAGCGGAGCTGCACGAGCCTATGGCGACGAAGCCCGCCAGAATGGGCGGGGCATCTGGCTATATAAGCGGGCGCTCGCCACAGGATTCTCAGATTTTTTCTCCTTCAGCGACGACTCTACGTCTCAAGCTGATCCGAAGCCGCTCGCCGTTGACACGCTTTCGCAGCTGGAATCGGGACCTCTCAGCTCGGCTGACCCTTCTCCGCTTCTCCAGCGACGCAGCAGTTCCAGTCCGGTTCCCCTTCTGCCATCCGGCGACTTCAAAGAGCTTCTAAAAGAGCAGCGGCGTTGTTGCAAATGCCGCGCCGTTATTGCGGCTCGTGCGGGTCTCCCCTGCATGCCAATGACGGCCACAAGGAGTGTGTTTCCTGCTTGGGGAAACCCCATGCGGAAGCTGCGCTCACGGGAGCTATTTGCTCTCATTGCGAGAGTTTTAGTGTCGCCTCTCTCCGCTCACGGATCGCTTTCTTTTCAGAGAGCGACTCCGTCCCCCGCGCCCTCCCATTTTCTTCCTCCCAGGGACCTGTGAGGAAAAAACAGCGGGGCAGAGGGGTCGAGCGATCGGCCACGAGCGAGCTCACGCCGGCCCAGATCCCGCGTGCCTCGCTCTTGCCGCAGAGAGAGTGTTCACCCGTCCTTTTCTCCCGGTCTGATCAGCGTCCCTTAGCTGATGCGAGCGACCTGATCTCATTCGGGGGAAGTGGAGACGAGCTGCTTGATGACAGCATGCCACTGGCAGCATCGGATGCAGAGGAGCTGTTGGGCTCGGAAAATGACCCCACCCCCTCGCCATCATCCGCGCCCAGCACCACCAAAGACGGGATGGATACCGAGCTTCTCCGTATCCTCTCCGAGGTGGTCAAAGAGCTGGGTTTAGAGTGGTCCCCTCCAGAGGAGCCCTCTCGCAGCCGTCTGGATGAATGTTTCCTGTTGGGGCGCCGACAGGCCCCTCGTCAGCGTACCTCTCCGTTCTTCCCGGAGGTCCACGACGAGCTCACCAGATCGTGGCCCGCTCCATACTCCGCCCGCCTCCGTACTGCCTCTTCATCCGCCCTCACCTCCATCGACGGCGCTGAAGAAAAGGGGTACGATAAGCCGCCTCCCCTAGATGAGTCAGAGGCCGCGCATCTCCGCCCGCCCACGGCCATCGGCTGGAGAGCAAAGGCCGCTCACCCATCTAAGCCGTGTAGGACTACTTCAGCTCTCGCTGGACATGCGGCCGCGGCGCTACATTCTATGGCGGTCCTTCAGGTCTTCCAGGCCAAAATCCTCGCATCCGCCGAGTCTGGCCTGGACCCCGCTACCCTCAGGGATCTGAGGAGCGCGATGGACCTGGCACTACGTGCCACCAAGACCACTGCCCAGGCGATTGGGAGATCGAGGGCCAGATTTGTGGTGCTCGAGTGCCATTTATGGTTGACGCTGACGGAGATGAAGGACGCGGATAAGATCCCCTTCCTCAATGCTCCTGTCTCCCCCAAGAGCCTTTTCGGCCCAGCGGTCGAAGGGTTTGCTGAACGCTTCATGGAGGCACAGAAATCGTCCCAGGCTATGCGACATTTTCTGCCTAAGCGCTCCAGCTTTGCTGCTGTCTCAGCTCGCCCAAAATCTGCGCCGACTCAGCAGCCTGCGAAACCAGCACCTGCCACCCCCGCTGTTCAGCCCACTAAAGCGCATCAGATGCGGGGGCGCTCTCGCTCGGCCAGACTCTAAGCGCCAGGGACCCCGACCCAAGATTGCGTTGGACCCAGCGCCTCAGGCATCATCCTGATCCACGGAACAGGAAGAGGATGGGGTCAGATCTCGCCACTGCTGGACCTCCCCTTAAGCAGACTCTCTTACACCTCTTGTCACCCCATTCAGCTCCGGGTACAGAGGGAAATGTGTTTTGTGCAAACAACAGGCCCGTTCATGCGCCCAAGCATCCAACCGCTGTGATAGTGGGAAAAATAATAAAACACAAATATTTTCGCCATGGGTTCCATTCCATGCATGGCATCACGGACGCCTGCATATCAGGGTGAGTCAGGCCTGTGTATCAGTCCTGACCCCCTGGAAGAACTCCCGTTGGATGAAACGGAGCGTGGCCATGGGGATGGTTCACAGAAGGACAGTTGTCACGACAGACGCCTCCAACTCAGGTTAGGGGGCGCTGTGCGAGGGCATACCGACCTTCGCCAATGGTCGATGGCGGAAAAAGGCTTCCACATCAACTGCCTGGAAATGTTAGCAGTATGTCGAGCCTGTCAGTTCTTCCTGCCAGTCCTGAAAGGGCACCATGTGCTAATCCGATCAGACAACATGTCGGTTGTGTCCTACATAAATCGCCAAGGAGGCCTCTCTTCAAAGCGCCTCTTCATGCTAGTGGAGCGCTTCTTAGAGTGGGCTCAACCCAACCTGCGCTCGCTAAAGGCAGCGCATATACCGGGCAAATTTAACCAAGGAGCGGACATATTATCAAGGAGCAATGTCCCCTCAGGAGAGTGGATGCTCCATCCGCAAACGGTTCAGAAAATCTGGGAGATCTTCGGCGAGGCCGAGGTAGACCTCTTCGCCTCAGAAGACAACTCTCACTGCCAAATTTATTTCTCAAAGACCTCTGGCCGCTCAACGGGAGCCTTGGTGCCTACCAGAGCGAGTCTTAAAGACAATTTCGGAGGCTAGAGCTCCGTCTACGAGATGCCTCTATGCCTTAAAGTGGTCTTTAAACCGCAGCAAAGGCCCTCTCACTTCCGAATTAGCAGAGGTGCTGTCTTTTCTACAAGAGCTGCTGGATAAGGGTCGCTCCCCATCCACGCTCAAAGTCTATGTCATTAAAGACATTAAGTACCAGATGAAGTGCTTCTTATTCTTACCCAAAAATACAAAATGGAAGAAAGAGTTAAAACTGAACACAATCTTGCTACTCAAGTCGTGTATGAACATATTTTTAATATATATTTCTTTGCTTCTTTTCCATTTTGCATTTACTTGTACTTTTACTTTCAATACTTAAGTATGTTTAAGATTTAAAAAATACTTTCCGTACTTAAGTATAATAAATATCACATACTTTAAGACTTTTACTCAAGTAATATTCTAAACAGTGACTTCAACTTCTACCAAAGTCATTTTCTGGTAAGATATTTGTACTTTTACTTGAGTATGGCTTTCAGGTACTTTATACACCACTGCTCACATGAAAGGAAATTGCTACAAATAATATTGCTGTAGTAAAGTAAATAGTGTAAATTACATCGCTAATGTCATAGAATAGCACATTGTAACGCAGTGTTACAACGTGCCCCATCTGCGCAACTGGAGTTTAAAACCAGTTGCTGTCTTCTGAATCATCAAAAAAAACGATCTAAACTGATAAATAACAGATTGGAGATTAAAATAATAGCAGATTTGTCTAATTTTAAGTGATTAACAAAAACAGAGATGAAAAATTTACTTAAGCCAGCATTTAAATTTTACTATGGTAAAATAAATGTTCATTGATATCTTTAAAAGATTGTTGAATTTTGGCACACTTTTTTCTATATAATGTTGATAAGGTAACTAATAATTACTGAAAATTATGTTATGCTAGCATGTGTGGAAATATTCAAACCATGTGTGTTACAACTAACCCCGCGTTACTTTGTGCCCCACGCTGCCCTACATCTTAAAATAACAGCGTATATAAAAGTATGCGACAACAGCAAACAAAAAACATAGGCCTACCATTAAAAGCCGTGCTTGCACAGATTCTGCATGATCCTCTTCAATAATATCCTCTGCTTCTCAATCAGGCTCAAACTGGTAAATGATATTAACAACTCCTTCGTTTACAATACAACCGGAGCACATGCCACTGAGGTGAGGGGCGGATCGTTTAGATGCGCACTAGAGACGTTTGAGCCAATCACAACACACTGGGCTAGCTAACCAATCAGAGCCCATCGTCTATTTCTGAGAGAGGGGCTTCATAAAAGAAGGAAATGATCAGCACGTTTCTCAGAGAAGGGACAGAGCGTTGTGGAATAAAGGTAAATTATTTGAAAAATATTGCGTTTTTTAAAAAAAGAAGTATTAACACGTTAGACTGCACCCCATAAACACAATCAAGCCTAGAAAAAAAACAGTGAACCACCCTTTTAACAATGACTATAGAGTACCCAAGACGTGTCACTCATATAGTTTTGAATGGTAAAAAATGCAACGCTCAATATGGCCGCTCTGTCGAACGAAGCCCCGCCTTCTGAGTAAAAGAGCCAATCGCTAATCGGTAAAGTCAGTGCATCACTGCAGCTGCCATTAGAAGTTCTGGTTTCTATAGAAACAGGCAGCGTTCTGAGTACTGTGCATGCAAAATAAGCCTGAAAAATAAGCTAGCCTGAAAAATAAGCTTTTTTAACACTATTTGGGCAAAATAAACAACATTTATGGGACAGTTATTGTCAAATTTTATTGGTGATTTCAAATATGAAATGTAATCTTAAATTTGGCGAACAGTTTTGGAGAATTTGATGTTTCCCCATTCAAAGAGATAGGAGCTGCCATAGACATATACAATACATAGACGCCTCATTGGCTGTTGGACCGTACGTCAACACCATATTGGTCCGGCAACTTGCCGTAACTCTCACAAGTGGACTGAAGAAAAGATCCCTGATTCCCTGACTATTTTGAAGTTTTACAAATCGTCGTAAAAATCCAAATAATTTCTCGGGAAATTACCTTTCGCATGTAAGTCTGAATAGTTTTAAATTTTTATTTTATTTTGTCATTATAACATTATGTTGACATTAGTTAGCCACCAAAGTCAGACTATTCATAGCTAACAATAAAAGCTATGTGAACTGAGCCTTTATAAGAAATAATATAAAGTTTACATGATTCTTATGAAGTCTGAGCTTATTTTATAGTTTATGAGCGAATCTAAATCGCAAGTGAGTCTTCTGTGTGATGCTGTGAGCCAGAGGAGTGACAGAACAGATCAGGCTGACAGACTCATCTCTAGGGTTGGGTATTGTTTTTGTTTTTTTTCGATACCGGTGCCAAATCGATACTTTTCAAACGGTTCCGGTGCCTAAACGGTGCCTGAACTGATACTTATGAAAAAATAAAATAAATAAATAAAACATTATCCCAAAAAATGATGGATTGGCCATTAGAACAGAAATAGAATAGAGAGTGCAAATGTTAAAGGGTCAAGTTTTTTAATTAAAAAAAACAAGCAGATAAAATTAGAAGTATCATTAGAATAGAGAGTGCTAGAGTTAGAGGGCCAAATGAAGATGAAAGAGATGTGTTTTCAGCCGTTTCTTGAAAATATTAAGGACTCAGCTGCTTGGATTGAGCTGGGCAGGTCATTCCACCAGGAGGGAACAGTTAATGTAGAAGTCCATGAAAGTTTTATCATAGGTAGAATGCAAAATGTTTCAATACAAGCATTTCAGTCAAATGTAATTTATGCAATATTTCAAACCTTTAACCCACTTGGGAAAATCAACCCATGGTAACAGTTTAAAAGTAGTCCAATTCTGTGGAAAAAACGCTAACTTGGCAATCCTGCATCCAACAAGAGCTACCGGAGTCAGATTTGCCTGATCACAGGTCGAGAAAAAGGAGAGATGACTGACCATGCTGGAGTATCTTGTAAAATGTGCTCCCTTTATACAGAGTGTGTGTGATCGGGAAATCGAAAGTGAAAGTAAACCGCGCAAACGCTCATTCAAAAATATTTAAATACACCGCATCCTGAGAGCGGCTCCCTGATGCTCCAAAATATACAATATTAGAATGTTTAAAGGAGTGGACACGAAAATCGCTGGAGCGAAACACA
>NW_015505302.1:294893-300225 GCF_001515645.1 Sinocyclocheilus grahami
CAATCAACTATCGTGGGAGGGGCCTGTGCAGAACTACGTCATTCTGACAGGAATCTCAGAACAGCCTGATTTGAGAAAGGGGATTTTAAAATAGGGATTTAAAAAAATAACACTGGGTGGATTTTTATCATTATAGGGTGGATGTGTACACACACTTCCAACACAAACAAAAGTGAATTTTGCAGCCGATGACCCCTTTAAACTGTACTGTAGTTGTTTTATAAATGTTTTACCGCTGTAACATAATTTATTACTGGATCCATTAAGGATGATCCTATAAATAGGGGTTCAAGCTGTGATAGTAACATTGCCCACTAGAGGGAGCCACAGGATAAGGAATATTTCAAGCCCAGTAATTTTCTATCCGTTTCCATCAATTTGAATTGAAATAAATGCATTTGGTTAATTTGTATAACTATGGTGTATTGACAGTAAATATGTGAAATGCTTATAGATCAGTAAATGTTTTTTTAGACAAAAAAAAAACCAAAACATTTTCCAGTTGCCAGACACAATTATTTAAACATTTTTTTTATTTAATTATTTGTTTAATTAATATTTTATGTATTTTTTACTATAATAAACATTTCTATAAAGACATGTGTTGTTGTGGTATGAATAATAAAACAAATATACAAACATTATAAGCATAAGGTTAGGAGGCAACACACATAAATAAATTGAAAAAAATTAAAAGGTAAAGATAAATGCTATAGCACATTATCTTCACATTCATCTGAAATTGTTCTGTGACATCCTATGACGTGATTTAAAAAAAAAGAGAAGCCATTTCCACAATGTAAAACATTGTGCACATTTCATGTACATTACATTATATTACTATAAGGACGTCTCCACAATTATTAACCAAGAAAAATAAACCATATCTATGCTTGACAAGCGTGATTCTTCACAATTCCTTATGGCAATTAATACTTTACAAGTCCTAACTAGCGAGATTCTGAGTAATTAGAAACAGAAACTTTTTCGTACTCCACGCAGATCATAAACCGTTGAAATCGGGTTGAGAAATGTAAACTTTACTCCACGTTTTGTCTAGAAAAGCCGCAGCTCCCCGTTTACTTGTATTTGTTTACAGAGCAGTCTTGCCCGGACCAATATGGCGGACTCTTTGACATATCGCAGCAACGGTCCAAAGCGGCCAATGAGGCGTCTAGGTATTTTATATGTCTATGGGAGCTGCACTTGCATGCCAGAGAGGCGTTTCAAAGATGGCGGCAGAGTGCCATGACTTGCCTTAAAGGGACTTTGGTATTAATTCATATTAAATTAAGTCCATTACTCCTGAATGGATGGATGGATGGATTTTAACCATACACTTTCCTTTATACACATTAACCTAAAATATTAATGTTGAAAAGCATTCACGTTCATGTTTTTTGCTCAAAGGTATTCTGAGGATGGGTGTTCAGCTGTTCTGAGCAGAAGCCTCTATTTAGAGAAATCCATTTCCTTCTCTTCATCCAATCAGGTAAAGCTGTGCCCCTCTGCTGTCCAAACATCTTTCACCTGTGACCAGCTCTTACTACCTTACCCCACTTACACCCCTCATATTTAAGTCTTTTAAATAGTCTTTTAAAGACCAAGTTAAATACCAGTAAAAACAGAAACAAAGAGTCACCTCTGTTCAGAGCGAGGTGTGTGTTAGGAGTATGTATTGTGAAAAAATAACACTGAATCTACTTTATCTCACAGAGTTTCCTACATGATTCACTCAATCCACAAAAACTGACATTACTGCAAAGTCAAGGTCAAATGTACAGAAAGAGAGGTGCCTGTGAAAATGTAAAAAAAATCACACAAATTAAATGAAAAAATTAAAAATAAAATACAACTGATTGGATTGTCTGACTTAGATTAACAAAACACACACAACTGATTAGAATCTTTTACAAGTCGGTACTCTTGACAACTTCTGTAACTGTCCCACAACTGTGAGTTCAACGGAGCACTGAAGTTCAGACAGAAAGCCTGTTTGCACATCTCGTCAACTTGTGAAGCAGATATTTAACCAGAGAACTACACACATTAATGGTGAACATGAGTACAATATTCTGTTGTTAACAGAATAGTTTCCCCATTGAGTTCTGCTCTCCAGTAGATCACCATCAACATGCTTTTGAAAATCGTCAGACAACCTAAGGTCTGTTAAAGGCAGCGTTGTGTAAAAAGCAAGGTGTGCCACTGTTTCCATCCCTTTAAGGTCTGGGCTGAATGTTTACAAAAACACATTTTCATCAGCTGCCGGTTAAAAGCTGCCGTGTGACCCCTTAAAAAAAAAGTAATTTCTTACTGAAAAGTGATTTAATAGCGCCTGATTGTTTGATGTTGAAATGTGTTATTGTATGTGTGAGGCTGTCGGGTTAAACATCCGCTCAACTAATAAATAAACTGGAAATATAAGGATCAAACTTTATACCACTACATACGTGGACGGTGGACAGTGAGGCTTATTTGGTCTGAATATCTGATATGATTAAATGATAATATCAGGACATTTACAGATATTTATTTCTTAAAATATTAAATTTCATTCATATTTACATTGTAGTGTGTACATTCACATATCGATTGGAATCTCATTAAAATCTAGGTGTATTGATTTTATATGTATGCATATACACCTATATTTTTTAAGAGAGACAAACTTTCATGCATTCCTTCTCCCAAAGGTAGAAGTGGCCACAGACATGATGGGGTGGGATGGGGCATGACTCTCTCAGCTTTATGTGGGAGCTGCTTCTGCGTCTCCCTCCTGTACCTGGTTGCCTTTAAACAGCGATTTGAGCTTTGTCATGATGCCAGAAAGTGTCTCCCTCACACTCTTTTCCAGCAGCCATCCCTCACTTTCGCTCTCAGGATTCTCTGGGTCTACCAGGGTTTCCAGTGAAGTGGTCAGGTACTGCAAACCGACAGTCACGACAGCCTGCAACAAATTAAATTCAGTTCACAGTAGAACTAAACATGCTTCACAAATGTATGTGTTTCCATTTGGAAGTGATTTCGTCTTTGGAATATATATGTCCACAAGTTTTCTTAGGGTAATGAATCTCTAGAAACTTCCACACATGCTCAAATACAGCATCATTGGCGTGTGCTTCTGATGTTTTGACCCACATGAGTTCTACTTTTCCAGGAAATATTCAGTTTGGCAACAAGATCTTAGGACTTACACCTTCAGTTCAAACTTAACAGCAGGTTAACCCTCTTGAACTAATTTTTTTGCACATTTGGTGTCTTGTCACATTACGCAATCAGTAACAGTTTAGATAGAAGGTTTGCTGTGCCCATCTACTAAACTATTTATGCATGAATATAGTTTCAGTGTATTTGGTAGTAGTAATGTAGACAAGTTCTGTAAGAGGAAAATATGAAACTGTAAATATGCCAAGTGCATGTTATTTATGCAAAACTCATGTTGTCAACTTCCCACATGCTAAATGCTTGTTCCCTAGATCTTGTCATGTCATCAACACAAAGTGTTAATCAAATCAGTTAAGCAGATAATTAATCTGTTTCTTTCAGACCTATTTATATTACTCTTTACGCACCAACTGACCTTATAATCTAGCGGCTCACTTTATAATCTAGCAACACATTCTTTACCCACCAAGAGTGTAATCTAGTGACAAAGTCAAAGGCCATGAGTTAGCTGTGTTCAACTTTGGATTCCATTTCCTCTCCCACACCCACCTGCATAATAATGAACAGCAGCACAAAAGCACCAATACTGTTCATCATGCCCCCATAGTAGGACACCAGGGCCTCACGGCAGCCTCTGGTCCAGATGTTTAGGTCCTCAGTGTGGTGGTCGTAGCTGTAGTGAGCGGAGTTGTTGGTCAGGTGATGTTGGATACAAGGGCGAGGGGAGCCAGGGTTGCAGCAGCTGAAGGGAACACTTTCCATCAAGTATTTGCCTTCCACATTGCTCTGGACACGGCTAAGAAATTCCAAAAGATTGAACTGTCAGGCAGATATTTCAATTATATTGACTGGGATGTATTATTAGGTGTGGTATTTAAGATTAAAAGAGAGGCAGGCTTAGAAACACATCTCAACAAATTTGTATCTCCACATTAACTTTGAGATTATTGGACAAAGCTGAGGACTCCAATCTGATAATAAAAAGAAACCCTATTTTAAATTAGATTTATGAACATCTCCTTGGGACAATTTAGCCCATTGGGAGGTAAACACTGGGGGCTCACTCCATGGGAGGTAAAAGATTGCACAATATTATTATTTGTGTGGAAGGTAAGTTTTAAAGGACTTTGGAATAGGATACTGACACATTATCTAATCCATGGACCCATTTGCCCCCTTAAACCCATTCACTCTTTATAAAACCCACAAGCCAATTATCTACTTGGGAATCTTGCAAAACAAACTCTGAAATTCGATTCCTCTTCCATTCAACGTAACAGTTTTCAAGGAGTCTGTTTTTTGAACTGTCAGGCAGATATTTCAATTATATTGACTGGGATGTATTATTAGGTGTGGTATTTAAGATTAAAAGAGAGGCAGGCTTAGAAACACATCTCAACAAATTTGTATCTCCACATTAACTTTGAGATTATTGGACAAAGCTGAGGACTCCAATCTGATAATAAAAAGAAACCCTATTTTAAATTAGATTTATGAACATCTCCTTGGGACAATTTAGCCCATTGGGAGGTAAACACTGGGGGCTCACTCTATGGGAGGTAAAAGATTGCACAATATTATTATTTGTGTGGAAGGTAAGTTTTAAAGGACTTTGGAATAGGATACTGACACATTATCTAATCCATGGACCCATTTGCCCCCTTAAACCCATTCCCTCTTTATAAAACCCACAAGCCAATTATCTACTTGGGAATCTCGCAAAACAAACTCTGAAATTCGATTCCTCTTACATTCAACGTAACAGTTTTCAAGGAGTCTGTTTCGAGACATTGAATATATTGTTTCATTATAACCTTTGTGCTATTTTTTGTCTTGAGAGTAAAATATACATCAGCTGATCTCTATCCGCTTAGGTGCCTTACTTTCTTAAACAAGCTTTAAAGGGGTCATATGATGCGATTTCAAGTTTTCCTTTCTCTTTGGAGTGTTACAAGCTGAATGTGCATAGATAAGATCCCTGAAGTTGCAAAGACTAAAGTCTCAAATCCAAAGAGATATTCTTTATCAAAGTTAAGACTCTGCCACGCCCCCCTAAAATGGCTCGTTCTAACACGTCCCCACATATCTACCTCACTATGTGGAAATATTAGCATAATGCCGCCCAAATGTGCACGCAAAGAAAGAAGACGTGGTTTCAGTAACCGCA
>NW_015505302.1:300315-305564 GCF_001515645.1 Sinocyclocheilus grahami
TTTGAAAAATAATGTGTTTTTTGAACATTAAAGCATGTCAACATATTATGTTACACCAAATACACAAAATAATGATCTTTAAAAAGGCATCATATGACCCCTTTCACTTCCTCAAAACCCAGTGAATATCAGCCTTCATTACTTTTTCCTAATAATGTTCAATGACTGATACCTTTTGAATTTCACTACATCTATGGTAACAATTAATATTTTACACATTTTGCTATGATAATGCATTTCTGAAATTCAGATATGTCACAGGCCATCAGATGGAAAAGAAAATGTATATAAATGATCCAGAATCTCTTCCAATTAGATCCCAGTACTCACGCTTTAATCTCGTCATTGCTGAAGTCCAGGTAGCGGTTGCTAATCCACTGGATCTCAAACCAGTCCCTGTAGTTGTTGTTGCCACAGCAGCGGAACTCAACCTGGGTCATATCTAGGGTTCTCTTCATGAAGCATCGTCCTGGCGTGTCTGTATCTTTGTAGTACTTCATTCCATTCTTCAGGCCGTCAGCCAGGGCGAAATGCAGAGAAATCTGCATCAGAAAACACAGCAGAGCCGTGACAAAAAGGGCAATGCAAAAAACCACACATCCGCTCATGTAGATCTTCAACATAGGTTTCCACTTGGTGAACTTAATTGTGTCAAGGGAGTCATGGCACACTTTGCCCCCAAAAGCGTTGATACCACAGGCCACGAGTCCCACCAGAATGAGCAGGTTGGGCACAAAATGGCTCTCATTGTTATCCATTATCTCGCTTCTCTTACGCAGCTCGATTTTGAAGAAGATCCCCATGCTGAAGATGAGGATCCCAGCCATGACAGAGAGCCAGTACAAGAGCCACAGTCCTTGGGCCAGCTTGACCCGCTTGACCAAGTCAAATTTTATGGGCATCAAAGCCATGTTTTTGTTCTTGGTGTTTAATAAGTCACAACAATATATTCACAGGGATACTTCTTTTATATGATTACCTTTTATTGTACGATTCGTGTTGTCTTTCCCTTGTTGAATTTCTTGAAGACCTTGAACAGGAACGTTATAGTCCAGAGGCTTAGTTTAGTAATCCGCCATCGAGCATGGAATGTGCAGTAGCAAGGATTCCCCTTTCCATACCCATTCTGACCACCCACAATTCAAGAAAGTCCATGCTGTTGGCAGCCAGAGGCCTCTTTCTCTGGAATTTCACATAAATCCACCCAAATGGACCAGCTGGGGGGCTACGTGGCTTTTCCTGATGGTTCCCTTCCCTGCAAAAGGGGGTGGCCGGCTGAGGAGCTGCGTGATTGTAGAATCAAGTTCCTCTACGTCATTCTAAACCCCACTAATCAGTGCTGATCCCATTTGCAAATGAGCCGAGGACTCTAATCTGTTCTCTTACTCTGTAATTGGTTAGTTACTTTAGCATCAGTTTGCTCTTTTACTTGCTGGTATTGCTTGGCTCTGGGGTATCTCTGGGGTAGTCTTCAGACCAAACCATTGTTGTCTTATTTCACAAGAATTGGAAGTTACATCAACACAGGGTACAGCTAGTTCTATTGGAGGTCTGCATCTATTATATTACTCTGCTTTTTTCTCAAATAACACATTTAGACATGTCTACATGTGATTTCTGCCACTGCATTTTAGAACTTTTTAAACCTACATTAATCATACATTAAATCATCAAATATGCATATATATTTTTTAAATCCACTTGAAATACCACAGGGGGTACATTTCATGGGCATAATACTTCTGCTAAATGTAAGCTAACCAAATATATAGCAAGGGTAGTGGAGATCAGGGTGGAAGATTATATCAAAGAATTTACTTGGTGTTTTTCCAATTGTCTAACTCCACAAGAAGTTGTATAGGTCTCCTATGATTTTTATCGCCCAGACTTGTTATTGAACAATCGTTATCCTCGGTCAAGTCTCCCATGGAAACTTCAAAGCTATGGACACAAGCATTCCCTCTTCCCTTAGAGGTGATTTTTACGTGATGAACGATGATCAAGGCACATCATTGATGTCAGTAGTTTGCTCATTTTTATTCCTCAACGATTCATGTGAAGACAGAAGCTTCCAGCCGTAAAAAACCCATCCAGACAGATGTTGCCTCAAGTCAATCCGATGTACTTTATCAAAGAGTATCATTTGAAAATGTGCTCATTTGACAGTTACCATGAAGAGCAAATCAACTTTCTGTGTTCACAACTAACCTTATTTACAACAATCACAAGCTCTTATAATTAGTAGAGAACTCTAAGTCCTTTGCCACTTTGCGTAAGCCTAATCAAATACCTACACATTCAGGCAGTAAGTGATGATTAAGACTTTTGGTGGATTGACCCCAAGTCTCTTGTAGGGTCTCTTGTAAGAGCAGTTGACCTGACTTTAGGCTAAGAGCTAATTTGTTGAGTTGCCTTTTAGCAATAAGAGAACCCAATGGGTGGGCATCACCCCTCTAATTAGCGTGCGTTGGTCACATGTGACAAGATTAGAAGGACAGATAGGATTTGAGTGACTTACTGTCCGATCAATTTAGAGGGACACGCACTGGATGAATAGCACGCAATGCTTCTACCTCAGCAACTGAGATGGTTGAGAAGCTTGTTACATTGAAGTTAAAGTGTGAATGTATATTCCTGTTTGTAGGTTTTGGGGGAGACCCTTTTGGTTGGTTGTTGTTAATATGGGGCATTCTGAACTCAACATGATATATGCCAATGTACAGCATAAAACTGTTTTTCTTTTTGTGATGAACTCTTTATAGTGGGCAAATTCCAATCGGAAGTGAGCATCCTTATGCCCTACTCAGTCTGAATGGCAGAGCCCTTGAAGTGGGCACTTGGAAGGGAACAGGAAACATTTATCTAATGTATCTACTATTAAACACATTTTTTTACCTATGATACTTGCATTATGAAAATGTGTGTAATATATCACAGCAAAACAAAACAACTTATTATCATTCTGTTTAGAAATTAACTCTTCTACCATAAAATGAATCACAAGGACTCACAACCCTGGTCACATGACCATAAATGATAAACTTACTTCCGTGAAGGGACCATGAAGTGACCCTTCGCTAACAGACTTCTGGAAGGGCCCTTTGTGAAGGGATTCATTTGTTCACTTTTTGTTTGGAATGCTCCTATCCAAATGGCATCCCCTTCCAGAAGTGCCCTTCAAGGGTGCAAAAATGGCATTTGGAATTCACTCTTTCTTTGAAATGGTACATTGCTGTATTCTCTTCTCAATTCCAGAGAGAGTAGTGCAGTATATGCAGTAGTATATAATGTACAGTAGTTGTGATGACTGTGGCAGATAGGAGGTTCATGTTCAATGCTCTTGTGTATTTACTATTTCTACTGCACAGTGAACTCTACTGACACCTTGTGGCAATATTTGAAACAGTTTCTCTCACAATAAAGCACAACTGTGACCACCTACTTTTTCAGCGCCTTGGTTCCGAAAATATTTCTCCATTAATTGTTTCAATAAATATTTCAAAAAACGTTAAAAGACTTGAGCCAACCAGCTCCAAGATGAACATTACAAAATGGGGTTAGTTTTGAAGCAACAAAGTGTGAAAATCTGAAAAAAAGATGATCTTATGAGGCAATGAACTACTGATCCCATGAAAATGTATTTACTTATTTTTCATTAAATCATAGGATTAGGATTTAAGTCTGGGCAACAGAATGTGATGATTTTTCTGCTAATATGAAATTAAGCAAATTTGTAATAATTGTAATGAGCCCTTTGTGGCATCAGTTTTTCAAAAATTGTCATTAAATGCTTTGTTTTGTGTCAAGTATGACTGATGCATTAATGCTTAAATAATGCATTAAGATGCATAGCAAAAATGCTGGTAGAGTTGGCCAATTCAGTTACTCATGTGAATTAATTCAGTTTCTGTGAACTGATTCAAAACTCTGTTATACGATTTGCATCATCACTGAAAACTGAACCTTATTCCTGTAATAAATGTTTTAGAATTTCTGCAATTGAAATATGAACACTCTTCTATGTAGGCTATTTAAGTTTTTCACGATGAGGAAATGCCAACTTGGACATTTGTATTGGTCTAATTGTTAAAATTTCTCAGGCTACTCAATCAATTAGAATTTCAATAAGAATATACAATAAAAAAACAGAAATACTCAGTCTTATTGGCTATGGTAGTTTTGAGTTGCTAGTTATGCTACATTGCCTCTCCCTCAGAGAGGAGCACATGCCTCTTCCTCGCAGGACACCGTTCTTCCTCAGATAAATAAACAGGGCCTTTCAGTTTGTCTGTGGATAATTAGCTGCAGAGTTCAGATTCACGCTCACTTCAAAGAGCAGCAGCTTCATTCTTCCCGCTATTGTGTTTCATTTAGATTTTAATTTTTTGGAAGAAGGGGGGCATTACAAGAATTTCATAACAAGCACAAAGGCATTAAAGGGGTCCTATTATGCTCTTTTACAAAGTCTTGATTTTGTTTTGGGGGTGTACTAGAACATGCTCTCATGCTTGGTGGTTTGAAAAATGCATTATTTTTCACATAATTGACATTATTAAAATACCTTTCTCCCCAGGCTGGCACAAACGGCTCGATTAGTTCTGGCTTTGATGAAGGTCCGCTTTCCGAAAAACAAAATGTGTTGTGATTGGTTAGCTGTCCCAGTGCGTTGTGATTGGCGAACAGCTTAGACGGTGTTTCAGTACTGCCATGCCCCCTTGCTCCGTCTTTCAACAAAAGCTTTTGGCGAATCTGGCACTTCTCACTCGTGATGTGGAAGCTGTCCTCAGTAAAATGCGCAGCACACAATAGCAAATTGGGGTTATAATGCTCAGGAACAGAGTTAAAAAGTAAATTGCAATCACTGTTTCCTGACATCATCTGCTTTCGGAAGCCCAAATAAAGATGTTTGGGCACGGAGGTGAAAAAAACAGCATTTCAGGCAGTCGCGCATCAGACAAGAAGCACAGCATCGCGCCACGGCTTTTAAAATTCGAACACATTATTTTCTATGAGTGTAGGCACAACGGCGGCGCCGTTCGGCGTCTGTCCACGGCGCCCAGCTACGTCGTGTTGTACTTGTAAGAATTGTTCTAGACCAGCAGTTCTCAATCCCAGTCCTTGGGTCCCCGCTCCCCGCTCTGCATGTTTTGCACGTCTCTCTTTGTTAACACACCTGATTCAGATCATCTCGTTAGAAGTGAGCTCCATGCATAAACTGTGTTCCGATTGACATGCTCCCTACACAGTGT
>NW_015505302.1:306072-316169 GCF_001515645.1 Sinocyclocheilus grahami
AGAAACATACAAAATGTGCAGAGTGGGGGTACGCGAGGACTGGAAATGAGAACCGCTGTTCTAGACATGCCAACATTTTTACACTACAGCACAACAGCTCTTCTTCGTCGTCTCGTCTGATGCGCTCACTCAACCAAGCGTTCTAACCACAACCTCGCCCCTCCCCACCCCCCAACCATTCGAATTTCTGTAGGTGGGAATTCTTTGTAATGATATTCTAATGATCCGCTTTGTGATATCACAAAGCCCGGAAACCAAACGCTGTAGTCCAAACGAGCCGTTTGCTGTAGTTCTTGAAAATGATTTTTAAAAAGCGAAATATCTCCCTTTGGAGTGGACTTTGAGATTTGTAACTTTCTAGATCTTTTTTATGCCCAAACATACACACTACACACTGACTAAAATTAAAAAAGTGAAAAAGCATAATAGGACCCCTTTAATATGTCAGGGGCTCATTAGAAGCAGATGTGTGATTTATTGTTACAGGCTGGTAGTTTGGGTCATTGCAACAGGCATTGAAGCTGTTCTTCCAGCCCCTTCCCTCCCTCACCTCCTCTTCATCTGCTATAAACCAACAGCCTATCACTGTATCATGATTGTTTTTCACTCATACTGAAATCTGCTACTGTGTTTGCATGGCTACACAATTGTGTCATTATGCACTCTTTGACACATACATGTAGGAATGAGCTGTCCTGTTTTTATTATGTTTAGTAAGAATTTAAAATAAGAATATCCATGTAATATATTTATATTATATATACTCTAACTAAATGTTTTGGCACACAATACCATCTTATAATGTTCCACATTTTTGAATAATAGCAAATTCATCAAAACTATGAAAACGCAATGGATTATGGTAATTCTTTTTTGGCAGTATAAATGTATTTATATGTAAAATGTGTTTATATGCAACTTTAATAACTTTACATTTGCTTGTAAAACTAAGAGATTAAGACATCATTAGAAACAAAGTAAAGTACAGAGTATGTGCACAATTTTATTTTTTTTGCTTGTAGTGTATAATAGTATTGCATGTCCACTAGATGGCGACTGTGACATTGAATTCATTTGCATTTTGTCATTTTAACCTTTCAGACTCTTTAAAGGTTCATTTTTATGATCCTAAAAAGAAAAGTGTCTTTTATTGAATGTTTACAATCGATTCTTTGATAGATATTACATTGCCAGAGAAATACCTCTTTTTGTTCTAAAATGTTGTCGAGTCCTCATTCCTTCCCCTAGACTGGCTGACACATGTGAAAGACTGGAGCATTTAGAGTGACAGTCTGATGGGAGGAAACGGCTCATTATTTGATCAATAGAATTGCATCAATTTGGGGAAAATTTGTGTCCAGTGAAAACAAACGAACAGCCAGTCTAGCAAAGAGGCAGATTTTTCTTTTGGGAGACTCAGAGGAGCGTACATGTGAGAAGGGTGTATCTGTGCCTGTGAATGTCTTTGCAGTGAGTTTTCATGCTCTCTGATGCCCATGTGTCCAAACATGGCTGCCGCTCGGGTACAAATTGAATCGTCACTCTGGCCTGTCAATCTGTTTCAAGGTCTACCTGCTCATTCCTCTCGTGACCCCTGCTTGTAAATCTCCAGCAGGGTCACGAGTTGATGTCAGTATGAGTGACATTAAGTTAACCCTAGAAGGTTAAGTGACTGTGTGGGGGTGGGGGGGTGGACATCACCAGTTGTGACGATCAGAATGTGACTTCTGTAGAAAACGTTTTTTTTTTTCTGCTGTAGGATGGATATATTCATGGTTTGGGTAACATTCGATCCCTACATTCTTAAAAATAAAGGTTTTTTATTGGCATCAATGGTTCCATAGAAAACCTTTGACATCCATGGAACCTTTCCGTTCCACAAAAGGTTCTTTATAGTGGAAAACGCCTCTCGCCTTTCTGACAATGAACTGCTCAGATTGGTGGCCAAGAGTGCTGTGTGAAGCAGGGGCCTGCCATGTGGTTTTATGTCAGGCTAAAAGGTGGTGGAATAAAGCTGTTAATGGGGCCTTCTCTTTACTGTCCATCACTCTCGACTCAGCTATTGGGGGGCTTCCACAGCAAACATTCTACACATACACACACCCCATATATACTAGGATACGGTCACACAAATCGGGTGGGGGGGTGGACATCACCAGTTGTGACGATCAGAATGTGACTTCTGTAGAAAACGTTTTTTTTTTCTGCTGTAGGATGGATATATTCATGGTTTGGGTAACATTCGATCCCTACATTCTTAAAAATAAAGGTTTTTTATTGGCATCAATGGTTCCATAGAAAACCTTTGACATCCATGGAACCTTTCCGTTCCACAAAAGGTTCTTTATAGTGGAAAACGCCTCTCGCCTTTCTGACAATGAACTGCTCAGATTGGTGGCCAAGAGTGCTGTGTGAAGCAGGGGCCTGCCATGTGGTTTTATGTCAGGCTAAAAGGTGGTGGAATAAAGCTGTTAATGGGGCCTTCTCTTTACTGTCCATCACTCTCGACTCACCTATTGGGGGGCTTCCACAGCAAACATTCTACACATACACACACCCCATATATACTAGGATACGGTCACACAAATCCAGTGAAACGTGTGAAAACGCTCTCCTATAAATTCACATTCCAGGAATTAAGGATGCACAGATACAAGAGAATTAGTTTATATGATAAAACGACTCTTTGTAAGACAGATTAAATGCTCGTACACAAGGTCAGAGCGCATTGCTTGTTGCGTTCCTGATCAGAGACAGTGACTCATTGCAGCCTCCTGCTATTCCCATACAGCTGCAACAACATATATAAGAGATTTTAATCATCTATGACACTCACAAACTCATCTTTGTAGGATCGCTCAATGGGTTGTTGGATGTCTATTAGGAGTGCAGAAAGCATAAAACTCACAGCAGAAGACCAGGAGACAGAAAAGCTTGTATGGAATCTCATGAAACCATGTACAGGACCTTTGCTTAAAAGTCATATAATCTCTGGTAGAAAGCCCAACACTTTCTGCAAGACTGGCTGGGATAAGGTTTGTACGAAAAGGGAGAATAACAGAAGAAGACATCAGTCTTCATATATTAGAAAAAAAACATGGAAAGAAGTGTGTTTTAGCTTCCAGACTCCTTATCTTGAACTGAAAGTGAAGGAGACCTCACTATTGCACTTGAGTGCCTTCCAAGAGATTTGTTACATTCTGAATTACACTCCTGCTTCGAGAATATATCATCTCAATTGCCAGAAGGAGCCGTGGAAGGGGGGCCACCTTTGGGCCTCAGATTATATTCTTTGTCTCCATTCCAAAATTCTGTGTGCAGTCAAACGAGACTGGAAGGAGACGCAGAGGAGCAGAGATGAGACAAGCAATAGATTGTAGACTGAAATGATGAGAGCAGGCACTGAAAACTGCCCTCAAGAGAAACCAAATGAGAAAGAGCTTATCTGTCCATGGTGGAGAAAAGACCTAAACCTGTTGTGCGTGCTTTGGTCTAGTTTTACTTGGGCAGGAAACAAGATGGTCACTCTTGATCTTTGGCTTTGCACCTTTGACCTCAATGAATCATAAAGCTAAAAATGGAGTCCCTGCTAGAAGCAAGAGGTTGAATTATGGGGAATAATGGAGTATGTATATATTCATAAAATTGTGCTCAGAGTATGTTTTTCTCCTGCTTTAATCAAATAAATATATATGGTGTTGGAAGCCAAGTTCTGCTGTGCATATTTGGATAAATCATTTCCACCAAAGCATCCTTCTGTATTGTCTCCCCTGGCTGATCCTAATGTTTCACATACACACACACACTCTTAATAACATCAGATTGTGGAACTCTACGAAGCTGCTCAGCCAATTCAACAAAATTGTGTGTGTGAGTGTGTGTGAGGGTTCAGCATAGTGGTTAATAAAGAGAAAAAAGGCCTCATTGTGACAGCAGGAGCACTGGGGAGCTTTCTGATGATGCGTTCACTCCCCCGGGCTGACCTCTGCTCTTTATTAAACTCTAATGAGCAGCAGGGCTGAGCAGTCTTATCTTAGACCTGTCACACATGCACAAGGCAGTGTTAGGGAATAACTAACTGAAAATACTGACGATGCAGACCTAACTGTTTTTCAGTTATGTAACAGTAGCTCATGTCTGCTATTTTACTGCTTTTTTAAAATCAAATTATTGCATTGTGGGATGCATCATTCCTTGCGGTGTGTATTGTGTACTGCACATTTTGGGGAATGAACAGTAGAAGACACATTTTTGGTATTACAAGTTTGCTTATGTGTTATGTGTAAAAATGCAAATGAGACATTATCTAATTAGTTATGCACTCATTTGCATACATTTCCAGAACAGAAATGTCATCACTGGATAAAGGCAGGTTCAAAGTTTTATTTTGTTTTATTTCTGCAGGAGAAAAGTCACATTTAAAAAAGAAAAGTACATTTAACCCTTTTAAACCGGCTGTGTCGGTGCCGACACATCAAACCAAGCTGTATTCATGTTACCGTAACTCTTCAACCATTTTCACTATCAAAATAGTTGCTCCTGACAGTAGACAACATGCACTCTTCGGGCATTTATTACGGTAATTTCTTGCTCTTCATCGGGCAAATGATGGCTGACTTCCGGGAGAGTGGGAAGGAAGGATTTGAATGGAGAGATACGGAGCTAGATATGTAATCAGTGGCGTAACTTTGCTTTGAAAAGTGGTGGGGACACCGCGCAACTGGTTTTGCTAGTTTTTTATTTAATAACCTAATTTACTTGGGGACTGGGTTTAGAGTTGGACAAACTTAATTTTTGCTTTTAAAAAAACATTGATGTACCAGGGGCGGCGCCAGGTGCTGAGGGGGTAGATCATTGACAGAGGGAGCTGGGCAATTCAGGGCTCCAGACTCATTCTTCCCACTGGTCGCTCTTTTGCAATTAACTTTCTCAGTTGGTTGCACAAGCACGTTTTTTTTTTTTTTTGCTACAACATGCTGTTAATCAATGCACGCTGACATTGATGTACCAGGGGCGGCGCCAGGTGCTGAGGGGGTAGATCATTGACAGAGGGAGCTGGGCAATTCAGGCCTCCAGACTCATTCCTCCCACTGGCCGCTCTTTTGCAATTAACTTTCTCAGTTGGTTGCACAAGCACGTTTTTTTTTTTTTTTTGCCTACAACATGCTATTAATAAATGCATGCTGATTAACTTTTATTGTAGTTTATAATTATATGGAAACGAAAGTAGTTAACATTCAACCCGTTCTTTTTCATCAGTAGTATTATTTGTGATTTGAATTTTGTGAACGGGAGTTCCTCTTTTGCCATGTTATAAGCCAGGCTTCAGATGCTTTCACCTTCGATTTCACGATCTTGTCAGGTTTTACAATAAAATATAATTGTCTGTTTAGCTTACATCTATACACCTTTCACCTTTTAAGACAAAAAAAAAAGATGGATTCATTATTTTTAATTAAAATGCACAACAACAATAAAACAGTAAAATTCAATGACAAACTAGCTTACACAACGTTATTAACAAAAACGAATAAGATGAGGCATGGCCTACACGATGTATTAGTGTTACAGAGGAGGCTCCCTTACCGCCTCCTCTGCACCACCAGAGGGAACCGAGCGTTATACCCGTGTTTAATTTTCTGTGCATCTGTTCTTGGACTGTTTCCTGTTACTCTGATTGTTATCTGCCTGCCCCGACTTGGATTGTTTCCCCTGGACTCTGATTGCTTGCCGCCTGCCCCGATCTCTCGCCTGGTACTCGACTCTGTCTCAGCCTTGTCTCTGCTGTTCTACCTTGCCGGTATTTGACCCTGTATTGTCTGACTCTTCTAATAAAGCTGCAAATGGATCCACATGCTTCTGACTCATCACAACAGAAGACTTCGCCACACAGCGATCCAGCAGCGGTCATGCAACTATCTACAGAGCTAGCTGCACAGGCTTCACAGCTCACCATGCACCAACACCAGCTCAACCGGCTTACTACTTTAACCAAGGAGCTGGTCAAGTCACTGCAAGGGCTCAACCTAGCGTCACCTGCAGCCGCCTCTCAACAACCACCTACTCACAGTAGCCCTCCACCATCTCAGACACCCCCAATCAGTCCCCGACTCGCTTTCCCCGAAAAATTTTATGGTGAACCTGCCAGATGCAAAGGCTTCCTACTCCAGTGCTCGCTATTTGTTAACCAACAGCCCTCGCTGTACCCAACAGACTCTAGCCGCATTGCATTAGTTTGCTCATTACTCACTGGGAAGGCACTGGAGTGGGTCACCACTGTCTGGAGGATGGATGGTTCGTCATTTCCCACCTTCAATGCATTCCTACAACATTTTCACGATGTTTTCGAACATCCGGCCGAGGGGATGAGTGCGGGCGATCAACTGTTAACTCTCTCGCAGGAGAGAAAGATAGCTGCCGAGTACGCTCTGTCCTTCCGAACCCTCGCGGCTCAGACTACATGGGTCGAGGACACGCTAAAGCTCTTGTTTCGGAGGGGATAGAATTTAGAGCTTCAATCAGAGCTGGCCTGCCGGGATGAGGGAAGGAGTTTGAGTGAGTTAATTGAACTCGCTATCCAGATTGACAATCTGATCCGCTCTCGACGTTCCACTCGAGCCACGCCCCGTTACATGCCTGAAACCACTTGAAACTAACCCCCTGTAACTCTCCCTTGGCAGTGGAGGCACTAGATGGCCACCCTCTCGGAGAGGGAAAGGTTCTCCGCATCACTGAAGAAGTCAAATTGCAAATAGGAACCCTGCACTTGGAATGCATCCGATTCTATGTCATTCACTCGCCCAATCACTCTATTATTCTCTGATTACCCTGGCTGCGCACACATAATCCACGCGTCTCTTGGCGAGAGGGAGAGATTCTTCAGTGGGACGTTACATGCCATGATCATTGTCTCTCAAAGATTCCCCGAGCTTCCAGTCATGCACCTTCCCTGCCTGGTCAGAGCACAGATGATCTGAACCTGCTCCCAGAATACTCTGATCTCATAGAGGCGTTCAGTAAAAATAAAGCATCTCAGCTCCCCACTCACCGATCTGTCGACTGTGCCATAGACTTAACGCCCGGTGCCAATCCTCCGAAAGGTAGAATTTTCCCGTTGTCACAACCAGAATCCGAGGCCATGAAACGCTACATCGAGGAGGAATTAGCTAAAGGATTCATCCGACCCTCAACCTTTCCCGCGTCAGCCGGGTTCTTCTTCGTAAAGAAAAAGGATGGAGGTTTGCGGCCGTGCATTGATTATCGTGGCCTCAACGACATCACTGTTAAGTTCCGGTATCCATTGCCCCTGGTCCCAGCCGCACTAGAACAGCTTCGCCGGGCCAAGTATTACACCAAGCTAGATCTACGCAATGCCTACAACCTGATTCGTATCCGAGAGGGAGATGAATGGAAAACGGCATTTTCGACCACTAGTGGGCACTATGAGTACTTGGTTATACCCTTCGGCCTTGCCAACAGTCCATCAGTCTTCCAGTCATTCATGAACGACATCTTCCGTGACATGCTCGACAGATGGGTAATCGTATGCATTGACGATATACTAATTTATTCAAACACCCTGGAGGAACACATTCGTCACGTCAGATCAGTGCTGAAACGCCTCATGCAATATCAACTCTATGCCAAAGCTGAAAAGTGTGAATTCCACCAAACCAGTATCTCGTTCCTCGGTTACGTGATCAGCCAGGAGGGGGTAGCAATGGACGAAAGGAAGGTCAAAGCGGTTCTGGACTGGCCACAACCTCAAACAGTCAAGGAATTACAATGCTTCCTAGGTTTTGCAAATTTCTACAGATGATTTATCAGAGACTTCAGCGCAGTTGCCGCCCCTCTGACAACCATGACCAAACGTCACGTCGCCAGAGTGATTTGGTCACCAGAGTCATGGCAGGCATTTAACGAACTAAAAACTCGGTTCACTTCCGCACCCATCCTTCAACACCCCGACCCAGAAAGTGAGTTCATAGTGGAGGTCGATGCTTCTAACACAGAGGTAGGGGCTATACTGTCTCAACGTCATGGCACACCAGCAAAGATGTATCCGTGTGCCTTTTTCTCCCGCAAACTCACAGCTGCGGAATGGAATTACGACGTGGGCAACCGTGAACTTCTTGCTATAAAGTTAACGCTTGAGAAATGGCGTCATTGGCTGGAGGGAGCTGCTCTTCCATTCATCGTTCTCACGGATCATAAAAATCTTGAGTATCTGCGCTCAGCTAAACGTCTAAACCCCCGACAGGCCAGGTGGGCATTGTTCTTCACGAGGTTTCGGTTCACAGTGATGTACCAGCCAGGCACCAAGAATACCAAGGCTGATGCTCTCTCTCGCCAAACTGAGGAAACGAGCCATCCCATCTCCAACGACAATATCATTCCCGACAAATTGCTCTTGGCACCAGTACAATGGGATATCATGACGGAAATTGAACGTTTGAATCTTCAAGATCCGCCACCTCCTGAATGCCCGGCAAACCTCACCTATGTCCCTGAAGCCCTTCGACCACGACTTCTAACCCAAGTACACGTAACGCTCAGTTCGGGTCATCCTGGAATCACTGCCACATAAAATGTACTCAGGAACCGATTCTGGTGGCCCACATTGCTGACTGACACAACCAAATTTATCCAGAACTGTATCACATGCAACACATCCAAATCCCCTAGACAGCTTCCAGCTGGTTTGCTAAATCCACTACCTACCCCACACCGACCTTGGTCTCATATTGCCATTGATTTCATCACCGACATGCCCAATTCTGAAGGTAACACCACTATACTCACCATTGTCGACCGATTCTCCAAAGCCTGCCATCTGATTCCGCTGCCTAAACTCCTCACATCCTTCGAAACCGCTGAGCTACTTTGTAATCATGTGTTTCGTTTCTATGGATTACCCGATGACATCCCGATCTCCGATCGAGGACCCCAGTTCACTTCTAGCATATGGTCCGCCTTCTTCAGGCATCTCAATGTGACCATGAGCCTCACATCCGGCTATCACCCCCAATCCAATGGGCAAACCGAGTGCCTGAATCAGGAGGTGATACGATTCCTCAGATCCTACTGCCAACGAAAACAATCAAACTGGAGCAGGTACTTGCTATGGGCCGAATATGCCCAAAACTCATTGAGGAAGCCCTCCACCGGCATGACCCCTTTCCAATGCATCCTGGGCTTTCAACCTCCACTGTTTCCCTGGTCTGGCGAACCCACCGAATTACCTTCAGTCACAGATTGGTTGCAACACAGCGAGGAGGTCTGGGACCGGGCACATACTCACCTACTTCATGCCGTAAGGCGTCAAGAACAACAAGCCAACCGACATCGACGTCCCAGTCCCGAGTACACCCCAGGCCAGTGGGTTTGGCTCTCAACCAAGGATCTACGCCTACGACTTCCTTGTAAAAAGCTCAGTCCCAGGTATGTTGGTCCCTTCAAAATTGCTAGACAAATATCTCCAGTATCATTTCGTTTGGATTTGCCCTCTAATTACCGCATTTCTCCCACATTCCATGTGTCACTTCTGAAACCCGCTGGTGGTCCGAGAGGAGAGACGGAGGAGGGGGCCGGACCACAGATTGATGTGGTTCAATCGATGATGTGTCGCCCTTCCTGGTTGATGGCGAGGAGGCGTATTGAGTGCACGAGTTGCTAGACTCCAGACGCTGGGGCGGTACCCTACAGTATCTGGTCGATTGGGAGGGGTTCGGCTTTGGACTGTTTCCTGTTATCTGCCTGCCCCGACTTGGATTGTTTCCCCTGGACTCTGATTGCTTGCCGCCTCCCCCGATCTCTCGCCTGGTACTCGACTCTGTCTCAGCCTTGTCTCTGCTGTTCTACCTTGCCGGTATTTGACCCTGTATTGTCTGACTCTTCTGATAAATCTGCAAATGGATCCACACGCTTCTGACTCGTCACAACAATTAGGCTATATAATGACTAATAAATTATAGAATGTTTAGCAAAAACTGAGGAATCAAAAAAAAGAGAGCCTCCATAGCATAATGTGAGGTAAACAGCAAAGATAAGCTTTTCAAAATGAAAACAAAACCAAAAGAAAAGTAAAACTAAACTTG
>NW_015505302.1:316196-334414 GCF_001515645.1 Sinocyclocheilus grahami
AACCAAAACAGGTTATTATAATTTTTATATGAATAATAAAATAAGTATAAGGAAAACTTGCCCACTCGACTGTAATATTCTTTAATTTTGTAGTCCGTATGAAAAGGTGCATTTCTATTAAAGGCACGTCCATGTGGAGATGGCGAGTCAGCGTTGGCATTCGGCAACCTCATCTTTGCACTCGACACTGACTCAGAAAGCACTAGTTTATTAATAAATAATTAAAATGTCTTATTTTCCCCCGACACGTTCATAATCACTTTGCCGGTGCTTTGAGGCAATTGCTTAATGCGCGAGCTTGAGCGCGAAATAGGCTCTAGCCTAATACGTCTGCCTATAGCCTATATTGAAGTATGGTTAATATATTATTATATTAATCAATTTAATATAACGTGCGACTAGTTGACTAGAAGAATCTTTAGTAGAGGGCAGGCCTACTTAGCACAAGGAAGCTCTCCATTTTTAAAATAAAATGCTATAGCCTAATGACATTACGAAAAGAGCAACAGCTGCAAATCAAATCGTTATTGCACTGCACCAGTTATGCATGCGTAAGGAGTCAAATGTTGTTTTTTTTGTTTTTTGTTTTTTTATCACCCTAATTAGATTATGAAGAATTATTTGTTGATCTTGTTTTCCCTTTAATACATACCTTCCGCAATATATTTTTCAATTACTTTCAAAAAGTGGTAGGGACAATATCGACCCTGGCAAAAAGTGGTGGGGACATGTCCCACCCGTCCCACCCGTCCCACCCACAAATTACGCCTATGATTGTAACTGAAATCTACAGACACAAATAGATGAAGTGTAATAAGTGTAAGCTTTTCATCTAAAAATAGCTTTTTGTTTAAACTCTTGAGACATCTTTATTGAAAAATCTGTCAAATTGGGGTCAGAAGATATTACCCAGAGGGAAGTATTACAAGCATTCATAGTATAATGCCTTATCAAAAGAGGCATTATTAGGCTTTCAATCAAACACTCAGCTGATACAGTGTCCTGCTGCTGAGCCGATCTTTATCTCAGTGCATGTCAGTCGTAGGCCTATGTCCTCTTTGTATAAGGACCAGGATTCAGTTAGACTGATTTTGTGGACGAGATCAACTGATTCATTGCAAAGATTCACAAGTGTGATTTGTTAAAAAAAAACAGAAAAGCTGCTTCTCTTTTAAAATATGGCAATTAGAGCTTGTGTGGATGCTCTGCTTAAATTTACTAAGCTAACTAAGCTATTTGGTGGCTTCAGAAGACTTGGTAAACAGAGCTCGAGGCATATAGACTACTTTTATGATATTTTATGAAGCTTTTGAACTCCTTATTAATTGCCATTGTATTAAAACTATTTGAAACAACATTAAAGAGCCACTGAAGTGCCTTGAAACAGACAGCATTATTCTATGTGTTGACGTAATTTCAACTGAAAGAGGAAGACAGGGTCGGACATATCGGGCACCCCTGTCCCCTTTTTTAAATAGCCAGTATCATTTTGTTTATATCACAGCTTGGGCCAGAGCCATTGAGCTCGGTAAAGATGCATTTGACAGCTTATGACAGCCACAGAATACCCCGTTAGATTCAATATGAAACTGTTACTAAAGCAAAACAGTGATTATAATAATGCTGATGATGTGTAGTTTGAAAATTGTGTCATTTATATTGGTGCATGGTACCAGTATTATCTATTCTACTTGTTAGTGCTGTATGTCTAACTGTTTCTCCTCCTAATCTGATCCAAATCACTATAAAATAATAGCATTCTGTGTATGTTTTGTAGTCTATGCCGACTCACACATATGAATCCTCTCCATGCTATCATGTCTGTGGACCGGAGCTGACTGTGTGCGCCCTGCGGTGGTTCGCCTTTACACAACGCAAAACCAGACTTTGTTTGCGCCAATGGCAAGCATATTTACGCTATTTGAATGGTTTCCTATCCCCTATATAGTGCACTACATGCCATTCAGTTTACAGAATATATTAACTCTGTGAACAAGTGACCGATTTCAGCTGCAGCTTCAGCATCTATTTCAGGGGTGTCAAACTCAATTCCTGGAGGGCCGGAGCCCTGCAGAGTTTAGATTCAACCCTAATTAAACACACCTGATCCAACTTATCAAGTCAGGCTTATAGGGTATATGTCGAACGTCACCTGACCAAACCCAGAAAACAGGTATCATCGCTTACACTTGTCAGAGAACAGGTTAACAGCCGTAGTAAATAATAGCGATATCTATGGACTTTTAAGATAATCAGTTAAACTAGCTAGCCATTTTTATTGTTGACATTTTATTCACATTTTTTATATAAATGTAGTGCATATGCATATGTGATTTATGATAATCTTTAGAATCTACTTTGAAGGCATCTTGAGTAAAACGGCTTTGTATTTAACAAAGCATATGCAAAATGCTTGAACCAGAAGCGGCGAGTCCATGATAACAGAATACAGAAGTCTGTTGCGCATAACCCCCATTTGAGAACTACATGGTACGTTTCTTGGAGCAGGGTTAGGAAAAAAAAAAACGAATTGAGTTTGACACCCCTGGTATATTTATAGTGTAGGGGGCAGGACGCTTCGGATTCTAGAGAGCATTTGATTGGACAGAAAGTTTGACGAGAAGCTGAAGTGTAGGGTGATGTCATCAAAATCATTTATCCATATTGGCAGAAGTTAGTGACTGCAAGTTTTGAATGATTATCTGTCACAACCAGGACAAAGAGGCAGACAGGCAGGATAACGTTAAGCAGAGAGTTTAATCAATGGAACTTAAGAGAGGCTTCCAACCAAAAAGAGTTCAACATAGGCAGTAAGGGAAGCAAAACCAGTCTTATCTGGGTCGGCACTCCGATCCTTCAGTCGAGAACTGAGGATTCCGAGGGGAACAGGCAGACTGGAAGACGAGGAACCAGGACAGAATAGCCCGACGCCCGAGATTGACAGCGAGGACGACCGCAGCTCCTGGGAGCGGGGTGGTCTGGATGAGCCTGGTGGAAGTCGTTGAGGAGAGATGGGTCCAGTATGTCCTCTGTCTGCCCGCCCATGACCTCTCCTCAGGACCGTACCCCTCCCAGTCTATAAGGTAGTGAAGCCGGCCGCCTCCCCGCCGGGATTCGAGGATCTCCCTGACTCGGTAGATGGCTTCGTCGGGGACGACCTCGGGCGGAGGGGGGGGGTACCTCGTGTTCTGTGGAGGGAAGGAGAAGAGGATTAGTGAAGGGCTTTAGTAAGGACACATGAAAGGTGGGGGAGATCCGATAATGGGCAGGCAGGTGTAACCGGTATGTGACAGTGTTGATGCGCCTTGCTATGGGGAAAGGACCTATGTACCGGGGACTCAGCTTCTTACTGGGCCGCCGGAGGCGGATGTCCCGGGTGGACAACCAGACTTGGTCCCCTGGCTCATAGAGGGGATTGTCGGACCGACGAGTGTCTGCGTTGGCCTGGTGCCTCCGGACGGCCCGCTGGAGATGGATATGTGCTGAGTCCCATACCCTCTCGCTCTCACGGAACCAGTGATCTACCGCTGGGACTTCTGAGTGATCCTCGGTCCAAGGGAACAGGGGCGGCTGGTAACCGAGCACACATTAGAATGGGGTGAGTCCGGTGGTTTCCTGGCGTAAGGAGTTCTGGGCGTACTCGGCCCAGGGTAGGTACTGACTCCAGCTGTCCTGGTGGTCATGACAGTAGGCCCGGAGATACCGTCCGATCTCTTGGATCTTCCGCTCGGTCTGGCCATTGGTCTGTGGGTGGTATCCCGAGGACAAACTGACAGATGCTCCCAGGAGGCGGAAGAACCCTCGCCAGACCCTGGAGATGAACTGTGGTCCTCGGTCCGACACAATGTCCTCGGGGAGACCGAAGTTCCTGAACACGTGCTGGAAGAGAGCTTTGGCGGTTTCCAGGGCGGTAGGTACTCCCGCAGGAGAATGAGTTTGCAGGATTTAGAGAATCGGTCGACGACCACTAGGATGGTCGTGAATCCGTTGGAGGGAGGTAGGTCCGTGGCGAAGTCCACCCCCAGGTGGGACCAGGGACGGCGAGGGATGGTAGCAGGACCAGTTTCCCCTCGGGCAGACGACGTGGCGTGGTGGTGATGGCACAGCCCGAGCATCCCCTGACATACCGGGCGACATCTCGGGCCATGTGGGGCCACCAGTAGCGGCTCTGGAGGAGCGAGAGGGTTCGTCGGCTGCCTGGGTGCCCTGATCCCGGAGAGGTGTGAACCGAGTCCAGAAGGGTGACACGCAGGGTGGATGGGACATAGCTCCTCCCTTCTGGGCTTCCCGACGGAGCGGGTTCAGTGAGAGTGGCGGCACAGATCTGGTCAGTGAGAGCCCACTGAATGGGAGACATGAAGACGGCAGGCGGCAGGATGGGCTCGGGATCTTCGGGGGTAGGATCCGGTTGGTGTAGGCAGGAAAGTGCGTCCGAGCGGACATTCTTCGTCCCGGGATGGTAAGTGACCAAGAAGAGGAAGCGGGTAAAGAACAGCGCCCAGCGGGCCTGCCTAGGGTTCAGACGTTTGGCCTCTCGGAGGTATTGCAAGTTTTTATGGTCGGTGATGCCCTCAAATGGGTGCTTGGCCCCCTCCAACCAGTGCCGCCACTCCTCCAGGGCGAGCTTGATGGCACAGGGCCGGGGCCGTACAAAAAGGCGGCCTTGAGCTGGCTGAACGCTTGGTGGGCCTCTGGGGTCCAAGTGAGGAGTTTGGCTTTCTGTCGGAGGAGAGAGGTAAGGGGCGCCGCCATCTGGCTGAAGTTGGCGATGAAGCGGCGGTAGAAGTTCGCGAACCCTAAGAACCTCTGCATCTCCTTGACGGTACCGGGTTGGGGCCAGTTCTGGACGGCTTCCACCTTCCTCTGGTCCATTTGTACTCCGGCCGGGGTGACGATGTATCCCAGGAAGTGAACCGTGGACTGATGGAACTCACACTTCTCGGTCTTGAGGAACAGTTGGTGTTGACGAAGGCATTGGAGGACTTGGGTGACATGGTGACGGTGTGCTTCGAGCGTGGGTGATTATATGAGAATGTCATCGATGTAGATGAGGACAAACCGATTGAGCATGTCTCGGAAGATCTCGTTCATGATGTTCTGGAAAATGGAAGGCGAGTTGGAAAGCCCATATGGCATGACCCGGCATTCGGCGGTCTTCCATTCGTCACCTCGGCGAATGCGGATGAGGTTGTATGTGCTCCTGAGATCTAGCTTGCTGAACACACGGTCTCCGGACCTCCAAGCGATGGTGGGCTGATGCCGGGCGAGCCAGGGGCATCCCAGGACGATGTCCACGACGGCCTCCTCCAGCATCAGTAGAGAGATCCGTTCGGCTTGGAAACATCCGATCTGAAGAACGACCTCGGGCGTACGGTGCTTCACCAGCCCTTTGCCCAGCGGCTTTCCCTGGACAGTGGTGATCTGGTAAGTTGGGGAGTTTTTGCAGCGGGCAATTTGCAATCCGTCGAGACCACGGGAGGAGATGAAGTTCCCCGATGCTCCGGAGTCCACGAGGATTTTGACTGGAAAGGATTGGTGGTGATAAATTAGAAGAGCATTGATGTGAGGAATGCCTGATACATCAGGAGTGATCTGGATAGTACTTGGATAGTAGTGGTGGACAAAGGGGGCAGGCGCGGGGCTGGTGCCCCTGGGACCCACAGTAGAGACATAGGCCATGGGTGAGTCTCCGAGATCGCTCTGAGGACGACAGGTGGTAGCTGTCCGTGATCATGGGCTCTGGTGCTGGAGTGGAGAGGCCGGGCGAGGCAGCGGCAGCGGGTATCGCTTCCATAGGGCACGCGGGGCATCCATAGGGCATCGCTTCCATAGTCCGTGTTGTAATCCGTTTTGTTTTGAGGTTTTGAATGATTATCTGTCACAACCAGGACAAAGAGGCAGACAGGCAGGATAACGTTAAGCAGAGAGTTTAATCACAGGAACTTAAGAGAGGCTTCCAACCAAAAAGAGTTCAACATAAGCAGTAAGGGAAGCAAAACACAGTCTTATCTGGGTCGGCACTCCGATCCTTCGGCCGAGAACTGAGGATTCCGAGGGGAACAGGCAGACTGGAAGACGAGGAACCAGGACAGAATAGCTTGCAACCTTGAGACCAGTCGATGAGGTGAGTGAGTATTTGAGTGGTGTGGTAAGTGGGTGCAGGTGTCCGTGATCAGTAATCAGGTGATTGTGAGCGGGTGTAGGAGGCTGATTCGGCTGGTGAGGCAGGTGTTTCTGTGACATTATCCACCTTATTTTTTCTGTAAGAGCGGGCGCGGCCATTTGTAAATTTAATGGGTCTGGCTTCCCTTGTCATTTGCTTCCAGCTATTTTTAGCTGTACAAAACAGCTCCTTTTGCTTCTTGATATTGCAAACTGGTGCCTCTTACCATATTATTTTAATCTATTATCTTGATTATGAACACACTGGTTTGCAAATTGTTTTACCGTTTACTGCACTTTGTTATACTTCTCCTTATTTTCCTACAGTGGAATTTTCCTAATGAACCGGAAGTCTTGCACATTCACAGAAAACGGCTTACTTCCGCTTTGAAAAATAAGGTGGAGATCTTCTAAATGCTAAGTTTGTCATTATTTTGGAGCACACTAGCTTATAGATAATCTTAATGCTAACATATTAATACCAATTTTGATTTCATAGGGACTTTAAGGCGAGTGAATAATGAGAATTTTAATTTTTGGCTGAACTATTCCTTTAATCAAACTTTAATCCTAATTCAAATTACAATTCTGCATTTTGCTTGCTTCTTCATTTCATATTCAGTAATTGGTATTTCGTTGAAGGTGCAGTATGTAATATTGACAGCTAGCGTTTGAAATGGGTACTGCAGTCCAAATTCAAAATATTGGAGAGAGTCCTTTCTCCCACCCATCCTTCCCAGACTCGATTGCCAGATTGAGGACATGCAACTGGAACAAGCGCAATTGACAATGGAAGACAATGAGCCTTACACTTAAGCTGATGAGTTGATTTATCCACATTTTAATATTCCTCTGGTCTAAAGAATTTTAGATGGACACTGAGGCTTTTTAAGTCATGTAGAATCTGCCATTTCTGACCCAGTTCATTTTCTGGATTCCATGGCTGCAATACAATGTGTTTTTCACCAACTGGCAACCCGGATAGCAAAATACTATTGGGTAAACTGGCAGTGGGCGGAATCACATGGACAAAAACAGACATTCCGACACGGAAAGCACATTTCAAAGTAAAATAACTGGCTGTAGCTTTGTTTGCAAACTTAGCATGTTTCCTAAATATCTGCAAAAATAAAAAAATTGCTTTAGTAGAGTCAAAACATTACATACAGCACCTTTGAGTTCTAAATGATGCACATCCCTGGACCGCAGTAGTAACTTGCTCTCCTGGCGAGATTATTTAGCATAGACGGACAAAAATAAATAGCAGTCAGAATAATCAGAGATCAGCAGGGCAGTAAGACCCTCCATCCGTGGGCAGCAGTGTCCTCCTGTCTCTCCTCCGACTCTGGGCTCTGTCTTTAATATGTGATAATGGTTCACCAGGCACTGTTTCCTACAGGCAGGCTTGAAAGCCATTTTCTCCTTATTACATGCATGATTTTAACTGATCCCAGAAAAGCAAACAAGTGTGGTCCCAACGGAGTGCTCTCAGTTGAACTGCACTGAGACCAGCCAGAGGGGATGGGGTGGGGGGACTACAGGATACAGAATGCTGCCCTTTGTTGTGGGAGGTGAGCAAGAACGAGTCTTAAGGGTACACACACACCATTTAGCAATGCATCCAATTTTCGCTTTAACACAGCTGGTATATAAACATCTAAACTGAGATGCTACATTTGTGCTGGGTAATACTACATCAAAGGCAGTGTACCGCACATAAACGTGTGGTTTTTTTTTGCCTTAGATCTCTTGACCCAGTGGAAAATGCATCTCTGGATCCCACGTTCAACTCACATCATCAGCAATATTTAGAGAGCAATGAAAATGACTGAAGTGAGGTTTTAAAGGCCAGGCAGGCTGTCTGTCTTGAAATGAATGAGGAGAAAAGACATTCGGCATGAGCACTTTTGCTTTTATTCTGCTGAATTTGGACCTATGCGGCTGCATTAGATCATCAGCAGATGTCAAAGTCTCCTGTCATCTGCCAAGAAAAATGGGAACAGAAAAATTAAGTGAGAGAGAAAGAGAGAAAGCTTGGACGGTCACTGTCTGGAGAGGAAGCAGAGATAATGGCGAGACTCGGAGGAAAGATGAACGCTTGAATATGCTGGAGAAGTATGTGTGGTTATTTCCGTGATAGTCTAACTAATTTTGAATCATAGCATAGTCAAGAATGTATATTTAGAAACAAGGAGACCATCTGACCATCATCCAACTAACCTTTGATGCCCTGGCTGTCTTTTTATTAGCTCCTTTCACAGATAGAGACGTTACTGGTAAATTACCTTTAAGCAGTGTTGGGCAGTAACACATTACTTAGTAACGCGTTACTGTAATTTGATTACTTTTTTTAGTAACGGAGTAATTTAACGCGTTATAATTTTCAAAATAGTCATTAGAGTATAGTTACAAGCCGAAGTCTCTATACGTTACTGCCACGATTCATTGCTGACAGAATGCAGTGTTTTATAATCTAGAGATTGTAAAAAGGATTCAGCATACGGGCTGTCGAGTCAAGTGCCAGTGGATTAGAGACCTGCACTCCCGCGAGACCCGATGCAACAGAGTGCGGCGCGGGACAAGATGGGTGAGTGGTGCTGCGGGTGGGTAGACACTTGTGTGTGTGTGGGATGCGGGAGAATAAAATGATTCACGGGACTCCCGCAAAATAGAAATATCTAAACATAAAATATCTAAAACAAATAAATTGTTATTCATCTATTGCACAAAAGCAACATGAACTAATATAAAATATGTGCAAGTGTATGCAGAGCTTCTATTTAGGCTATAACACATGTTTGTAGCATTGAGCAATGCAGTGCTGTAAATTTGTAGCCTCCTAGTTTACAGATCGCTGAGGTGTGTGCTCCTCCTGCCTGCATTCCAGCTCCGGTAAAGTCAAGGACCCGGATTACCCCGCTCATCATATCCTTCGAACGATTCCCTCACCATCACATCCTCTGAACCCTACCCCAGTACTCTCTATGACCGAATAAACCTATTTTAATATACTAACCTGTTGCGTCAGACCTCTTCCGTTACACGATCGGACAGGTAGGATCTAAACCATCTTAAAGCCTGCCCTTGAATACCTGTATAGTTTTGTAATCGATCTATGAGTATGTCATGATCTATAGTGTCGAACGCAGTGCTAAGATCAAGTCAAGCCGCTTGCTTTAATTAAAAATAAGTGTTCTGTGAATGTTGATGCTTTAATAACAAATATATACCGGGAGCGTGTATGCTGGGATTTCATAAATTTAATGGAGAAAAAAGTAACGCAACTAGTAATGTAACTAATTACTTTTGAAATAAAGTAATCAGAACAGTAACGTGATTACTTTTAAAAGGAGTAATCAGTAATTTGATTACATTTTCAGAGTAACTTGCCCAACACTGCCTTTAAGAGATCATGTGAACATGAACAGGACCTTTTCAAAAATACGGGTACAGAAAAAATTGGGCTTTTTCAAACAGTGCAGTGTTTAAAGGTTATTTCTGAAGATTGACATCACAGTTTACCAGTATTTTGGTAGTGATGTGTGAATGGTATCTTGCCAGTAAAAAGCCAGAAATCCATTGCTTGTGTGAACAGCATATTGTCAGCAATGTAATAAAAGTGCTGGATCTATCTGCAAGTAATGTATATTTTAATCAGAATAAACTCAAAACTAAACTTCTTAAGGAAATCTATACGTGAACTGAACACAGAACAACTGAAAATGAGAATTATATATACACAGGGGCTACATCCTAAAGCTTAGGCTGCTGACTTGTTGCCTTGCTGCCTTATCAGTCAATGACTGCAGGCAGTGTTTGCGTACAAAGGCACCTCATGAAACTGATTTCGGACCTGCTTCTGAGGCAGCGTAACCGTTTAATGATCTACAACAAAACAGAAAGAGCTTTGGTGATAACTAAGTGGATATTTAATTACTATGGTACTAATTTCTCACTAGAAATAACATCAGAAATGCTAAAAGTTGGTTAGAAACATACAATTACACACAAACTGACCAAACAAATGCAACTTTCAGATGCCATCTTTATTAGTCCAAACATCATGGAATAGAACGCACAGGATTTATGTTCTACTGAATATTTATGGCTTATGGTTATGACTTTTTATGCTTTCTGAAGAAAATGCGATTGATATTTGCTATCATGTTCTGGGTGCTTGGTAAATCAAAATATCCAATTCTTAAGTCATCCATCCATTTTCCAAACTGCTTGTTCTATGTAGGATCGTGGGGACGCAGGAGCCCACCTCAGCTTCTCGGGACGTAGGCAGGAAAACACCCCCGTCACATGGCCATCCTTGAAGGCATAATTTACCCCACAATGAAAATTGTCTTGGCATACACTACTAAAATGAGCATACTGATAAAGCAAAAATAAAATTGACCCTTTTTTTCTTATACTAGTTTCCCAAGACTAACCCGATATTAGAACAAGTGCCAGCCAAGTTCAACAGGTTATATTCAGCAGCAGAGAGAAAGACATAAGTGTGCCACACAGGGACGTCAGGGAAACTCATGCCAGGCTGACGAAATCTAATCCCAAAACCTCAAGCACCTTTCTCATGCCAACCTCTGGGTGGGCACTCCTGGGTGGGTCTCAAGCATATCTGTGTGTGTGTGGGAGTTAAACCCACTTCAGTCACAGGATGATACCTACAGGAGTGTTTAACACAAACCTCAGGCCCTTTTGCCCTCTCTGTTTATAGACATTATAACACAAACTACAGCGATTAAGTAATTGCAGTCCAACTCCACAGCTGATCATGGATCAGATCCAAACTGACAAGAACTTCATAAATCCCACATTGAGTCATTCACCAAGACTGATGTAAATATCTACAGCGGATCTAAAATATTCATAATTAATCATAACTAGTTATGGTTAATTATTCATATTTCCCATGAGCTGATTCGTCACAGGGTTTAAAATTGAGACTGTGATTATCAGCACACACAAAGTCAATGCAAACACATGATACTGTATTGTTAATGCTAATGTTTGGTGAATTTGTCTATTTGTCATCTTATCAATCACAGTCTTCTGTGGCACTACCACTGTGCTTACTGCTAACATATTGTATCATGGTATACTTTGAAGGATACTGTGGTATTACCATGTATAAATCATGTTGCCATATTGCAAGTCCAAAAATCATGACAAAACCATGGTGCCTGTTTATTTTCTCTCATAGATGTGAGTAATACTGTACAGGATTTCATTTAAATGCAATTATTTCCAAATTCACCTGTTGCTGTTTTTTAAATCCCATGACCCAATTAGTGATGGGAAGATTGGATAATCTTACTGGTTTTCGATCATTCAATCTGTTGCTCTTTGTGTCGTGAGAGATCGCTGTTGTGCCTCAGTTCAAGCGGCACGTGAACAGATCATTTCTTCCTCTTTACTAGTTATAGCACGAAATAAACATCAGAACATCAGAATGTATCTTGTTTCAACCACAGAAAGATATCAATACACACCATTTTTCAAGTTCAAGTCCACCGATGTTATTCTACTCTCCTAGGAGTCTGATGGCAGATTCAGCATTATGATTGGTCAGATCACCTGTCAATCAAACTCCCTGCGAAGGATTAATTAAGAAATCACTGTAATGCAGCCAAAGATAATTTATGAGGAACATAAAATTTTACTTTACCTCCCATATCTTTTGTTAATTTATCATGTGACATATGCAATGAATAAATCATTTGTAAATGATCCATCACTGGACTCCATAGGACAGGCAGTTTGGAAAATGGATGGATGGATGTTTCACAAATGCCATTTACATTAATAGATTAATAATGATAGATTACAAAAAAAAGATATCAATAATAATATATCAATGTTCAAAAGCAAAAGGGAATTTCTAAAACCAGTTGTTATGACTCTCAATTCGTATTGGATGAGCCTTGTTAGAGTAATTTTACCTTGGTTATTGGCGTTATCCCCCCCCCCCTCAAACCAGTTAAACATAAACCCCACCTCACAGGCAATTTATTGGTCAACTAAATCACTCAGTCATTTGTCAAGAAAAGTTCAGACTTCAGAAAAATCATGGATCTTATCAGGATGTGCTACCAACACTATCCTAAGGTTAAGGTTAGGATTTAGGGTTGTGTACACAATCAGATGCATCATTTTGTGCTTACAAACAGCCCTAATTCATGGTAAAATAACTGTATAGCTGTAGAAATTAAAAGGTTTGTGTAAAAACTTAAATGCTAACCAAACAGAATCATTGCAGGAAATGTCAGACTAAGTCTAGAGTAATGATTTGATTTCAACTGCTCCATGTAGGGTGACTGAGGTCACAGTGAACATGAGCGTCTGTCTGAGCAGGAGCTCTTTAGGGGAGAGTGTCTGAAATGAAAGACAGATCTCAGTCTGAATGATGAAAACATGACATCACAGTCACATGTGTGTCACATATGCATGCTGGCTCTGACAGCACATTCCATAAAATCACACACACACACACACACACACACTGCAGAAATACAAACGGCAACAAAATTAACATGTACGCACTGCATTCTTTATCCGGCAGTTAAAGTTGCAGATGTTATTTACATCAGAATCACAATTACATATTCAGCAGATAAAGCCATATTCAAGAATACTGTTACACTATGATAGATATTTGTATGTGACTGTTGTACTCAGGTTTATGTCTCAATCTATTTTGGGTTTAGGTTGTTGGAGTTTAGGCTGTTTGTGTGTATGTGTGTCAGACCCAGACAACTTAAAATGAGCATTTGCAGACTGTGCTGCTGTGTGTGAGTGTGTGTGTATTGAGATATGGATAGTGCGGTCAGTCTTGGCCACACTGGAATCTTAATTCTTCCCAAAAAAACATAAATAGTACATAAATCCTCACCCCACATTGGCTGTTCAGGACATAATGAGCACTGTGTTTTCATGTGGATAATGGCTTTCCTTTCACAATTTTCACTCTATAACACTATTCCACTACATGAGTTTCAAAAGCAACTGAAGGGATACAGGTTCGGAATGACATGAAGTTGGTTAAATCAAAAAATAATGAAAATAAACAGAATCTGCAGCTGTTAATCTCCAAAAGTGTCATGAATGCATTTACACAGCAATTACAGTTGTATACTTTGATACTAGGGGCTGAGGTGGGTCAAGAGCAGGCATAATTTAATCTGGCATTTATGCAGCATTATGTCTTTACCTAGAATTTTGAGCATGCCTTTACTACCATAATGCTAGACTAAGAATCATGTTTTGGCATTTTATGCATCAATGGTCGTACCCTTAGTTGTTTTAATGCTTTTGTAGTGCATTACACACTGGCAGTGTGTAGCACCTCTGGACGCTTTGTTTGTATGAGGGTTTGACTTTTGTTTTTCTTGGCTTTACTTCGTCAGAGTGTATATCGGCGTGCATGTGCGTACACTTCATCTACACGGGGTAGACTCAAAATTCTGTCATCACTCAGAGTTTATGTGAACAGCCGGCACTGGCTCCGTCCACATCCTGGGAAAGTGACTGGGATCGGAAGCGACTCAGATTAGGAACATAAACACACACAAACACACATACTAGAAAATGCACTGCCAAAGCTCCACAGAACACTCACACTTAAATAAATACATGTTGTATGTAATACAATGCACACTCTAGCAGGCTGTCACATTTATTAAAATGCAGCTTTTAGACTTGAGCTTTATTGCTTGACAGTACAGAGTGAAAGCAGCATTCAAATATGACATCTATATGTGGCCTGCACATGCACGTGCGAAACAATTGCACATTCTCAGCTATTTACAATGCTACTGTTTTATTGCTGCTTGCTTAAGGTACATATTATTATTTCTCATTTTTAGGCTTAGAGGTTTTGAAAAACTTGGGATGGGTTCCTTAAACTACACCCTAGCAATGTGGCGGCTAGAGTTGCTAGCACCACTCGCATTTTCTTCCCGTTTCAGTCTACCTGTTTCATCTTTTCTTTTTGTGGAGGAAGCTGAAAGCTGTCACTAGGGTGGAATCCTTTCAAAAGATACACATTTGTACCTTATTCACCCCTAAATGCTGCAGATTAGCACCTTAAATGTACATATTAGTACCTAAATGGTACAGAAAAGGTACAGCCCCAGCGACAGCTTTTGTACCTTTTTTTCTGAGAGAGTATTCAAACTTATTTTATCATATTAGTGTGCAAGACTGAGCACTTGTCTGTATGAAATATACATATGACACATGTATAAAAATCGCCACAAAGAGCCATTGTATCCTGTCACTAGAGGGCTGTAGAAATGTTTTTATTCCAGCGCTCTCCACTGCCATGTCCAGATTTACAGATACTGTATTATAATTTGGCCTATTCATGTAGAATGCGATGATTTATTTTAAGGATTTGCGTGCTGATACAGAGAATTATACGTGCAGACGTGAGTTTTATCACATTACAGATAACTATATCTTACTGTTTACCTTTAAAATCACTTGATAGTCTAAATCACTCATTGTGGTTTTATGAATGCTGACTTAACCTTCGAAATGTTCTGTTCCTAAATGTCTTTGTTACATTTCTCATAAATTACCTTTAATTTCATATTATTCGTGGGAATTAATAATATCTATTATGGCATAATTACATAAGTTCTCCATCATGTGCCAACATTCTATAACCGCTTTTCATTATTATTTTACTGTAAATGTCTAGGTGGAAAAAATTCACAGCAAGATACAAGGTAGTTACTTATGTAGGTATGTCAAAACAAAGAGAAGGCAGACCACCCAAAGCACTGTTATAAAAGAGCCATTATAAAACTGATAGTTGAATTGAATGAGACACTTTGGCAATCGCAAACATCCTACAGTTAAACTAATGAACTATTTCTTAGGTGAACAATTGTTTATTGTATACTGTTATCAATAAGTATATTGATTTTTTTTAGCATTGTTGTTTTCTATCGTATTGCAGTTGCAGCCATTTTGTAAAACCAATAAATCACTCCAAACTGTGTGTTAAAGTGATTTTACCCAGGTTAAGGGGGTTTTAGTGCCTCCACTTCTCATTATATCTAAAAACACCCTTTACCTGTGGTAAAATCATTGTAGCATGTGGCCTCCTGTGGCTGATTGTTTCAATAGAGGTCTAGACAGGTTTAAATTTATATCAACAATGGCTATTGAGTGGCTGTAGTGTGTGTAGCTCTGTGTATTCGCTTTTGCACATTTGATGGTGTGTCTATGATTGGTATAGAGAAAGTATTGACCAAAAGCCTGAGGTTATGAATCTAATTATACCATAAATTAGGTATTTTGTGCTTTGTGCCTGTGTAGCGAGTTTTCTGCTGGGTAATAAGATTTTGTTTTTATAGTTTAGCAGAGAATAAATCATACAGCTATGGCTGACTACCAGAACATAGAAGTGTAGCCACTGGGGAAATGACAAAACCTACAAACATTCACAGAAATATCCTTAACTAACAGGCTCCTAACTTGGCAAAAAGAGCATTTCCATTACCCTTCAAATTGCGCAAATTGGAATTGTGAATTGAAAATAAGCCCAATAGAAACACATCAATTTCACGAAAACTCCTATATATCGCAAAAACATTTTTTACGCTCACGTGAGGTGGTTTTTCAGGCAATTTGAAAAGGGAATGTTTCACAAAACTGCAATGGAAACAGTTTATTCACATTTACAGGTTACCTGGCATACGTAAAAATCACATGATCATTCTTTAATGTACTGTAACCTCCTAGAAACACCTTTTACGTGGCCACTCTCAAGTATAAGGGACTTTCCTTGCCATTAATGCTTGGATAAACCCTTATTTACACTGCACATGTCTGCAGCACTTTATGGTTCCAACACGGCCAATGGAGCTGATCGTGACCAATGTAGTCAATGCTTGTGTTTATTCAGAACGCTTGTGTTTATTTCAGAAGCGTCCCAGAAGCAGCTCTCCACACTGCTTCTCTAAAGATACACGCCTACATCTCCGATTAAAAATAATGGCTAGTGCGGTGGATGCGATATACGTATTACAACATCTGTCGCCATGACTTACCGCGAGAGGGAAAAAAATGTTTTAGTCGCATAACATCGGTTAATGGAAACGCAGTCTTTTTGCAATAGTTTTTTTAATCGACATTTATAAAATATTGCAAAAGTTTTGTGCAAATCCATAATGGAAATGCAGCTAGAGATGGACTGCACATAAAGGCAGTTCATAAGATGGAAAAAAATAGATAGCTAAGTGAATGGAAGCATCTATTAACTAATCTGTGCTGGAGGACACCGAAATAAAATTAAATGTCTTTAGAGAGTGTTTTTATGCAGCAAAAAATGTTTTGCCATGCTTTCAGAATGTGATGCCAAGGAAGGCTGATTCATTTGAAAATCTTCAGTTTCTGTCAGGACCACCATTGTCAAAGATGATTGACAATTAGCATACAGTTTGGATTTGTGGTATGGTTCTGTTCTGGGCAAGAACTCCCTGCGCATCCATGCAGCCAAGCATAGATGAGAGCAGGGAGAGCAGCGATAACCCCCCCAGAGTAAACAGAACAGAAACAACAAATGTATTGCAGATATCGTTAAAGTTCAATAATGTTATGTGCACAAGGGTGTCTTCCCACTGAATGGCCACCGAGAGGGGCGTGGTAGACCGCAATGGCTGCCACGAAGACCTCTAGGGTGGAGTGGGTCAACCCTGCGGTTAAACAGGCCTGCAGGAACTCCAGAACTGTACCAAACGGGCAGTTAGCTGGGTCGGCCTGGCGGTCTCCGCAGAAATACAGTTTCCTCATAGAGGGAGCTCTGGATGGAGGATAGTCTCAACAACCTCGGTTGAGGGACCGGAAGTCATGAGTTGTGCCTCCTCAGAGGCCACACCCACAGCTTCCACAGCTCCGGGCGGGGGCGCGCCCTCCGCCTGTGAGAGGAGATCTCTCCTGACGGGAATCTCCCCTAGAGCCCCGTCGAGGAAAGAAATCAGGCCTGAGACCCAACTCTGCCCGGCCAGAACGAGGATACTAACAACAGACGGGCCCCGTCCTGACGCACTCTCTCCAGAACTCCCGGGAGCAGAAAAATCGGAGGAAAGGCGTACAGACGAAGCCTCTGCCACGTCTGTACCATGGGTCAGAGAGAACCAGAGGGGACAGTGCGATATCATATGAGTCACAATAGGCCCACCTGAGCCTGGCCAACAACTCTCCATATCTGCTTCACAACCTCGGGGTGAAGCATCCATTCCCCGGGAACGTGAACTGCTCTCAGCGAGAGGAGTTTGCCCTGGGACCACACAAGTATCTGGTGCGCCAGCTTATACAAGGGGCGCGAACGCAGAACTCCCTGGTGGTTGATGTAAGAGACCACCGCTGTGTCGTCGGTGCGCACCAACACATGGTGACCTCTTAGGTCTGGGAGAAAGTGTTTCAGAACTCGAAACATGGCCAGCATCTCCAGACAATTGATATGCCACGTCAGATGGTGACCACTCCACAGACCACGGGCAGGGTGGCCACACCCCAACCGGTGAGGGATGCATCTGTCGCTAGCGTACGCGGCAACAAGGAACTCCTAGCATCGGGCCCTGAGACAAGAATCAAGGTTTCCTCCACATGTCTAAGGCAAGTAGGCACCTCCGCGTGACCTTGAGCATGCGAAGCGGGTTTCCCCTCGGGGAGAACCCCTTGTTCTTGTGCCACCACTGTAGGGGTCTCATGTACATCAGGCCAATAGTTATCACATTGAACGCAGCTGTCATCAGCCCAAGCAGTCTGGAACTGCTTGACAGTGAATGACCGGCCTTCTCTTACTCTCACGACTGAGGTGAGGATCGACTCGATCCGAGCAGGAGACATACATGCCTGCATCGTGGTCAAATCCCACACCATGCCCAGATAAGTGGTTCTCTGTACTGGAGAAAGCACACTTTTCTTGGCGTTAAGTCTTAACCCCAGCTCTTTTGTGTGAGCGAGAACAACATCTCGATGTTGAACCGCCATCCACTCTGATTGAGCTAATATCAACCAATCGTCGATGTGGT
>NW_015505302.1:335560-354012 GCF_001515645.1 Sinocyclocheilus grahami
GGGCACCGTGTAATGCGGTGTGAACCTCTCTTCCCCAGAGGGGCCTGCCCTCCAAGGTCCTGAGCCACAACATCAGGACCCTCATAGCTAAAGTCTCCTATTGACAATGACGGCCCTCAGACCCACGTCGTCTGCTAGGAAGACTAGACCACAGCCCATTTAATACCTCTGTAGAGGTAGCAAGCCTCTTAGTACCGCTACGTTTCTGGGCGGTAACTGAGAGAAGCGCTCGCCGGAGACCGCTGCGCCCTGGAACACGGCAGGGTTGGCAGACCGACCTCCTGAGGGCACTGAGGAGAGACGGGCACCGTGTAATGCGGTGTGAACCTCTCTTCCCCAGAGGGGCCTGCCCTCCGAGGTCCTGAGCCACAGCATCAGGACTGTTGACTCTAGACTCTGCGGAGTACGAGAAGTGAGGCCCCCAGAATGAGGGGCTGGAACACGGTAGGTTGGGACTGCTCCACCCAGCAGCCCCTCTCACTCGAGAAATTTATATCCCAAGAGCCCCTGTATATCTAACTTCTCATAGTCAGACAAATACTTAATTTTATTCCTCAGAATTAAATGCAATCAAACAACCAGACGAGTAAATGCGGTCTAGAGTAGTAAGATTCACATCAAAACCCGAAATTATGTAATATATGCGCTGCGTGTGAGCCACTCGGTCACACAAACAACATCAATCTCCTCAGAGAAAGAGGGCCGCAGCACTCACTCAGAGGGGGAAGAACCGCAGCGCGGGCTTCCAAGCCCCGAGAACGAGCTCTAGATCTAGCGAACACAGGTGGAGATAGGAAGAGCCGTCTCCAACCCATCTGCTAGATCATGTGCGATCTCCGTGTTCACAGTCGCCGCTGTGCCTCAGCAGCAGCGGGACCGCAATCACAAGAGCACAGGCACGTACACTCCTCGGAGCGTGCCCGTCAAGAGCAGAGCGCTTAACAGCAGAAAAAAAGCACAATCCGCCCCCCGAGAGCCGACTGCGCAAGCTCCGCTCCCTATTAATGCTGCTCATTATAATATCAGGCATAATATGCTTGTGTAACTGATGTTTGTGCAACTGGCGATCTCATTGACGCCCTCCGTGTCAATCTCCCCGCAGAAAGACAGGCGGAGCGTCGCGCCCTCTCTCCGGTGGGAAGGACCGCAGCGCGGGCTTCCGAAACCCTGAGAGCGGGCGCCGGATCTGGTGATTAGGAAGCAGATCCATACGCGAAACCCACGAGGACAGCCGCCGCTCTGCCTCGGCGAAAGCGGGGCCGGCACCGCGATGAACGCTAGTGAAAGCTCCCTCCTCAAAGAGAGCCCTCTGAGAGCGAAGCAAGGCAGTATCAACTGTGCTTTGCTCCCAAGCAAACCACGCACAGGCTGTGTGTATCCCCACTCATGATATAACGTTTTCTTTGGGCAAGGAAGAACACACAACCTACAACGTGGCTTGCTTTCGCCCTTGAAATGCTTTGTCTTTGCATGAGCATAGACATAGCTGGAGCTTATAGACTTTCACAATTGACAGACAACAATAAATATGACTGACACACACAGAGTGCTTCGCTGAATGACAGAAAGCTGACGCTGGCTCCGCCGCACGTGCTTTTATAGCTTCCTGGTCATGACGTCCCGCTCAGCTATTGGACTGATTTCATATGTTATTCAGAGCGTGGTCACAGAAGGCGTTCCCCTAGCGTTTCCGACGCAGCTCAAGTTCCTGAAGAGGAACTGCTGATAATACTGATGGACCTTATATATGAATGCTTAGATAGGTGTCGTATTCCTATAGGTAGATAGGGATCAGCTGAGAGTCAGCTGATGCGAGCTTGACTAACTTGACCTGCCAGAACTAAAGCTACGCTTGATTTACTCACTTTATTGAAAGGAACAATGAAGTAGAGTTTTGTATGAGCGTTTGACCCAAAAATGGTGATGCGTGACTTCTAGGGCCCTGTGAATTCCGTTTTAATGGTTCAATTTAATTTTGACAATAAAAAAAGCATGTGTAATTAATTGAAATCATGACGCTTATACAATTTGACTACAATTTATTAAACGTTTAACAAAAAAAAGGGCCCAATGTTTTTTTCTTTCTTTCCAAATTCTGTTTTATTTTCCCCAAATTCTATTTTATTTTTGGATTCTGTTTAAATGGTTTAAATACATTTTAATAATCAAAAGGCATGTCTAATCAACTGAATTCATAAAAATAGATTTTACAGTATAATTTTTACAGAATTTGGCTAATTTTGGATGAACAAATCTAAAGTACAGTTGTGAATGTATTCTGTGATTCAACCTACCTGTAGTTTACTTATGGTTGTCTCTGCATATTAAGCTGAGATTGAATGAAGTACTTTAATATACTAAACCTTTAGCAGATAAAATACTAAACATACTAAACCTTTAACAGATAAAAGAGAATTCCACTTTGGAACAAGGAATTACTGGAGTCCTACAGCTGGGCATTAAAACATCTGAATGAATTCTTCTGGGTATTAAACAATGGAGTTGTAATGGTCCTGGACGTCTATGACCCGAGCCAGCAGAGCCTTTTAGGTTCCTGAATCATAAGTCAAATGTCTATGAAGGAACTATTACCAGGGACTGTCGTGATTTGTTACTTCTAAATCCTTCCCATAAATCTTGAGCCCCCGGTCCCCTTATTCCAGACTACTGCATATTTCGCTAACACGCTCACCCTGTGTAACTTTACTCCACGTCCTCTGAGTAGTCGTCCACTAAATTAGACAGCTACTAAAGGTTTAGGTGAAGTAATTCGGCCCAGTTCAGTATCACCAGTGAGGAAGTCAGTGGCTGTGGGAACAGGGTGAATTCCAGAGGATAACTTGTGCATGAAATTTAATATTGGATGGAATTTTATTTGCATGCAAACGGCTGTCGGCTTCTATAGGGATGCAAAGATAGAGCATTTCTCGCATTAGACAGTCTGTGGAGGTGAATCATGTGCGTTTAAGCTGTGGAGGTAGCTGTGTTTATAGCTGACTGGAGGTATTCCCCCTTCTGTGTTTGTAGGCTGAAATAAAAAGCTAATAGGGAGCCACAAAATTCTCATTTGGCTTTAATTATAGGGCCGTGAATGAGGATGGTGGATTTGCTGTGAGGTGGTAAGTTCTCTCTCTCTACTTCCTTCTGTCACCCCATGGATTTCCCTGTTTTCATTACAGTTTTTTGGGGGATTTTTGGTTTTAATTTAGGGAAATTCTGTAATCTATTTTTATTTATTTATTCTTTTTTTTGTTTCTCTTTTTTATTCTATGGAAAACTGCAGCACTTTCCGTAGAGTTTCTTCAGTTTAGGCCTTGTTGTCGCATCTCTCCTCCTTTCCTCTCATAAATGTTTTGATATATCCTGCTGCAAGAGAGATATTTGATTCATATCCTGCAGGGAAGCTAATTCTATACAAGCAGGATCTATAATCCGGGTCAATAGATGACAATTATGAGCTGTGTTCTTGGGTTCAGCCCTTAATAGGGTGGGTGGTTGAGGCAGAGGTGAGGCCAGAACACATCTGGATAGGGGTGTGTGCAGATGTTGGTGGGTGTTGATGGAGCTGGTGTCTCCGGTCTGCTTGTGCTGCTCTGCTATGTGTGTGCGCTGCCCATCCACCCTCTCCCACAGGAGTAATCAGCTCCACTGGTCCCCCTGGAGTTTTACTAGGGAGCCACAACCTCAGCGTACAGAGTTTAACACTGATTACTGAACGCTGCTAATATACTCCATAGCAGACAACTGAATCTGTTTATATACATCCACGTACAAATAAACCATCACACAGGCTGTTTTCTTTCAGACTAAACCCACCAATTCATTATCAAGGCAAATCAGTCAAACATTGCATTACTATGTGTACTGTAGTGACTGAATGTTTTATATGGATTCTTATATGAACGTGTTTCATTCCAGGAGAATGTAGTTTAATGGATGGGTTTGATGATAATTTCTTAATGGGCATTTTAATTAAAGGATTCAATCATATTTAGAGGACTAGGAGTGCCAAAATGAATGAATAATTATTAACTTAATATTAAAATATAAATAAATTACAAATTGACTTTTGAATTTTCATTTAACATATTTAAGTCATGTCTAAAATGTAAGGAAATACAACATAAAATAATATATTATTATTAATCAAAACAATAAAATATATAGCAATAAACGTAATAATTTTCAAATTAAAATTTAATTTTAAAATAGCATTTATTATTTGGTATTTTCAATCAATTTGACAGTTGTGTTAAATTCTTCTTCTTGGACAGATGATCACATGAAAGCAAGAAACAAAATTAATTGTATAAATTATACACACAAACTGCACTCTTAAAAGATTTGATAAATTAATGAAATAATTTTAATCATTACATTTATATTTTTTGTGTCAATTTTTAAAGTGATTTATTTATATTGTTATTTTAAAACATTTATCAATAATTAATTCCCTCTTTTTTAAAACAGCCCTTCTGGCCTTAATAGAAATAATTCTGTGAGTAACTAACTCAGGGTTTGTGAGGAGAGAGGGGAAAAGGTCTTGTTACACAAGTGTACCTCGATGAGGCCAAGACTCGAAATAAAACTGTCACATATCCATCTTCTGCAGTCTGTAAAAATCTCCACTTGGCCGTCACAGCTGCTGAACTGGACAGAAACATTCCATCTGCTAGAAACACACAGACAATCACACAAGTTCACACAACCTCTGTATTTCTCTTAATTTGTCATCAGTGTCATTTCAAATACCTGTCCATTATGTGGAAAAACTCAAATTAAACAGTTTGTTCACAATCTGTATTAGATATGAGAGAAATGGACAGTTTAGGTACTACACAGCTCTGAAAGGAACAGTTCACCAAAAATAAAAACTCTGTCATTATTTCTTCACAGTCATGTCATTCCAAACAAATTAGACGTTCTTTCTTCTGTAGAGTACAGCAGAGAATAATTAATAGTGTCACATTTTGAGGCACCGATGAGCAAGTGCAAATGAGATTTAAGAGCTACAGTGGAGGGGAGGATTGTGAGTGAATTACTGATTCAATTTCAGTCTTGTCCTCCTAAAAATTGTATGGTGTGACAGTTCTGTAAACTCTGTGCATCCTAGCAATGTTTACTTTCATTTTCACGTTAATCGGTATAGGCGGAGTGAAATAATTAACAATGGCAGAACAGGAAAAATGAAGGCCAGGTCTAACGTCCCTGAAAGGTGAGAGGAAGACAGTGAAGCTGAGTTATGGGTTACCTTACAGAGTGGAACGACGGCCGCTTGTTGGCACTTTCTGTGCTTTCTGTCTGGTGCATTGCAGAGCTCAGCAAATAGACCTAGCTCTCTTCAGACTGGCTGTTGTGGTGGACTGCTCAAAAGACGAGTGAAAGGCCGGTTAAATTTCCCTCCTGGAGCTTGTCGAGAATTCGCTACGCTCACCAGCGTCTTCCAGTCGCCAAATTCGGTGGGTGAGCCTCACCGCCTCTAGTAGAGTGAGCTCGTAACTCCCTTGGGGGCTCTATATTCGCGTTATTGTAACATAACACGATTGCCTCTAAAATCCAGTGCGAGAGGCACTGACGAGAGACAGGCTTTCCCTTAAAAGAGTCAGCCCATGAAACAAAAGGCTGATTGCTCTTGCGAAGTGTCCTGGTTCTTTGTACATACATTTTTAGAGTCGGCACCGGACATAAACAGTGTAGCCGCTCTTCCTCAGAACATGAGAAAGGTGGCGGATGGAAAGCAATCAGATCCACTGATTGACCTGAAACAGAGTGATCGAATACATTTACATTTAGTCATTTTGCAGATGCTTTTATCCAAAGTTACTTACAATTGGGGAATACATAAAGTGATGCTTCTTAAAGTGGCAAACAGACACAGGAAGTGCTCGTAATACCAAGTTTCAGGCATTGTTCAAATAAGTACAAGGAATGAAGGAATAAATAAAGAGAAAGACAAAGTTTTTTTTTTCTTTAATTTAGGATAAAGTCAAGTAGCGTCGAAAGAGATGAGTTTTCAGCTGTTGCTTGAAAATTGTCAGGGATTCAGCATTCCGGATAGGGGTGGGAAGATTATTCCACCAGCCAGGAATGGGGAACGAGAATGTTCTGGAAAGTGATTTTGAGCCTCTCTGTGATGGTACCATGAGGTGTCGCTCACTAGGGGATCTCAGACTTCTGGAGGGCATGTAGATTCATGGTAGTGAGTGAAAGTAGGCGGGTGCTGAGTCTGTGGCTGTTCTATACGCAATCATCAATGTCTTGAACTTGATGCGAGCCGCAATGCAAGGAGATAAAGAGAGGTGTAACATGGGCTCTTTTGAGCTTGTTGAAGACCAGTTGTGCCGCTGCATTCTGAATCATTTGTAGAGGTTTGATTGTGCTTGATGGAATTCAAGCCAGAAGAGCACTGCACTAGTCCAGCCTAGAAATGACAAGGGCCTGGGCAAGAAGTTGTGCAGCATGCTCCATTAGAAAGGGCCTGATATTTCTGATGTTGTGCAATGCAAACCTGCAAGATCGAGCAGTCTTTGCAATGTGGTCTTTGAAGGTCAGCTGGTCATTAAAGATTACACCAAGATTTCTGACCGAAGTTGATGGGGTAATTGTAGAAGAACCTAGCTGGATGGTGAAATCATGTTGTAGAGTTGGAGTGGCAGGGAAAACAAGAAGCTCAGTCTTTGCCAGGTTGAGCTGTAGGTGATGTTCTTTCGTCCATGCAGAGATGTCTGCCAGGCAGCCTGAGATTCGTGCAGCTACTTGTGGATCATCTGGTTGAAATGAGAGATAGAGCTGTGTGTCATCAGCATAGCAATGGTAGGAGAAGCCATGTGCCTGTATGACGGGAGCCAGTGATGTAGTGTATATGGAGAAGAGGAGGGGTCCACCCTGAAAGACCTACCAGTGAGATATGATTCAAACCAGTGAAGTGGAATCCCTGTGATGCCCAGTGATGAGAGGGCAGACAGGAAGATCTGATGATTGACAGTGTCAAAATCAGCAGATAGATTCAGCAGAATAAGAACTGATGATTTGGAATCAGCTTTTGCAATCCGCTAGGTTTCCGTGACTGAGAGTAGCGCAGTCTCAGTTGAATGGCCACTCCTGAAACCTGACTGGTTAGCATCCAGTTTGTTGTTCTGGGAAATAAACAATGGTACCTGGTTGAAAACAATTCATTTGAGGGTTTTCGCTATGAATGGAAGGAGAGAGACAGGTCTGTAGCTATCTATAAGACAAGTGTTTAATGTAGGTTTTTTGAGCAGTGGGGTTACCCGAGCCTGCTTGAATGCAGTGGGGAAGGTGCCTGTGAGGAGAGATGTGTTGATGATGTGTGTGAGTGCTGGTAAGAGTGTAGGAGAGATTGCTTGGAGAAGGTGTGAGGGGATTGGGTCTAGAAGGCATGTTGTAGGATGACTGGAGAGGATAGAATAAGTTTTGATACTTCTGCCTCTGTGAGGGGACAGAAGGAGAAGATGGGAGTTTTAGCAGTGGGTGTGGTTGTTGTAGTTTTGTCTGTGAAAAATGTGGCGAAATCATCATCTGTTATAGCGGTGGTAGAGGGAAACAGAGAGAATTTAATGTTTTGAAGAGATTATGTGTGTCTCAAGCATTGTTGATCTTGTTGTGGCAATATGAAGATTTGGCAAAATGGACTTCAGCAGAGAAAGATGAAAGCAAAGACTGATACATACTCCGGTCTGATGGATCTTTTGATTTGCGCAATTTTCTCATTGCTGCCCTGAGTTTGGTCCGATGCTCACGAAGAACATCGGATAACCAGGAGTTAGAAGGGGCAACCCGTGCTGGCCTGGAGGAGAGAGGACAAATATTGTCTAGACAAGAGGTTAAAGTAGAGCATAAAGTGTCAGTTGCTGCATCCAGAGATGAGAAATGGGTAGGTGAGGGAAGAGAGGAGGATACTACAGAGGAAAGATGGTAGGGGAAAGGGAGCGTAGGTTTAGTTTTAAAGTAACCGGTATAGGGGTTGGTCGCACACAGGTAGCGAAATGTAGTTTTTAATGTAATGAAGAAATGGTCAGACATATGTAGGGGTTCTACCAAAATGTTACGAATACAATACGAATACTTTAGGCAAAAACGCCAGATTAGTCCTTAAAGTTACCTTCTGAACACCCAGAGCGAACATCATACATGAGGAGTGGACTGATAATGCGTGCAATTCACTCACCCTTTTTGCTGTAGTAAGAGCGAGTAACAGAGCAGTCTTTAAAGAAAGCAGCTTTAAGGAGATGCTCTTAACGGGCTCTAACAGGGCTTTTAGATAGCGCGCTCAGGAACACAGACAAGTCCCAGGACGGGACCATTGGCTTTGTTACTGGGGTGTAACCATCGCGCTCCTCTCATAAATCGGCAAACGAGAGGATGGTGGTCTATAGTACCGAGTCCTAGTCGAGTCCTATATGGCATGCCGAGATAGAGGCCAAATAAACCTTAACCATGGAAAAGGCTCTACCCTTGTCTACAGGGTCTTGCAAGAAATATAATATGTCCGAAATGGTAAATAAATAAGGGACAATGTTTCTTTCTGCACACCATGCTTCAAACACTCCCCAATTGAGACTGTATAAAGAGCGTGTAGATGCGGCCCTCACATTCTGAATTGTCTCAATGACCTTTGGAAACCAGCTGCATTTAAATTCAACCTCTCATGGACCAGGCCCGGAGAGAAAGCTTCTGTGGGGAGGGGTGGAATATCTCGCTCTGAATTGTCTCAATGACCTTAGGAAACCAGCTGCATTTAAATTCAACCTCTCATGGACCAGGCCCGGAGAGAAAGCTTCTGTGGGGAGGGGTGGAATATCTCGCTCTGAATTGTCTCAATGACCTTAGGAAACCAGCTGCATTTAAATTCAGCCTCTCATGGACCAGACCCGGAGAGAAAGCTTCTGCGGGAATATCTCACCCCGTACTTGAGAGAGAAGGTCCCTGCGTGCTGGTAGTGGTCATGGCTGGTCGTAGAGCAGCTGGGCAATCTCCGCGACCCACAGTCTCCCCGGCCAGTTTGGTGCTATTAGAATCATCATATGACTGCGCTCTCGTGCCCTCCGTAATGTCGGCTCAATTAGGCTCAACGGGGGGAACGTGTACAGTAACAGGTCTGGCCATTCGTGGGTTAGAGCATCCACACTCAATGGTGCATCGTCACCTGCTAGAGAGAAGAACAGGGGACGTTAAGCGTTTTCACGCAATGCAAAGTGATCTACGGCAGCTCGACCGAATCTCTGCCATATCATCAGAAACACTTGAGGATGAAGTCTCCACTCCCCATACAGCGGGTTCCCTCTGGACAGTAAATCCGCTCCCTTGTTCATTATTCCTGGAACATGCACTGGGCACAATGACAGGAGGTTCATACTGCACCACATTATCAGCTCCTTCGCTAACATGTGAAGTTTGTGTGAGAGCGAATGCTACCCTGCATTTATATAAACTATCACCGTTGTATTGTCCATTCTGACCAATACATGATGATTCTTGAGAAATTGCACAAAATGTCTCAGAGCCAGAAACTCTGTCAGTAGCTCTCAAAAATGTATGTGCTCTTCCCTCAGTGCCGGAGACCAAACTCCTCTCACTGTTCTGTCCTCAAACACAGGTCCCCAGCCCGTAATTGGTGCATCTGTTGACCCAGAGGGCATCCTGTCTTGAGAAATGATGGGGCTCTCCAGTGACAGAGAACACTCATGCATTCTGGTGAGATGTGCACTCTACAGCTGAGACGTCTCCTGGAGTGGATTCCCTGAGCCGCCGTACCAGTTCTGAAATTCCATCATTCGCAATCAGACCCAGTAACCAGAGGCATAATCTGAGAGAGACTGTTTTCCCTAATTGAAAAAGGGAGGTGCAAAATACGTCGATGTGCTCCTCTGACAGAAAAGTTCAAAACGCCACTGAATTCATCCTTAGACCCAGGTAGATTATCTCCTGTGACGGGGTCAGACAGCTCTTTGTCTGTTTATTTTGAAACCTAGTCTCTCCAGATGAGTCACCAGTGTATTTGTATCGAGCACTGCTTGCTGTTGAGACGGTGCGCAAATGAGCAGATCGACTAGATAAGACAAGACTTTGACTCCCGTATCCCTTAACGGAGTCAGAGCCCCCTCTACACATTTGGGGATAATGCTAGAGAGTGGCCAAAGGGAATTTTCCCATACTCGTATGCTGTGTTATGATATGCGAATCTCAGATATTTCCTGTGCGCAGGAAAGATATCTATGTGAAAATATGCATCCTGGAGATCTACCGATATTAACCAGTCTCCCTGACGAATAATTTGACACAAAGTTTTGAGTGAAAGCATTCTGAACTTGTTCTTTCTGAGGTTTTTGTTAAGGACTCGTAAATCTAGAATGGGATGGAAACTTCCCCCTTTCTTGGGAATCACAGAATAACGGGAGTAAAAGCCCTGCTGCCTTCTGTTGGAATTATTCTTATCACTCCTTTTTCAGTAAGGAAAATCTCTTCCTCCAGAACACGAGCTGACTCTCCCTGGGCCACTGACAATACCACGCCATTGAACACAGGAGGTTTTACAGCGAACTGGAATCTGTAGCTCCTGTCTATAGTGGCTAGAACCCAGGGATGGACTGCGCATACGCGCCAGTTCATTACCTGAGCAGCGAGAGGGCCTTTCCCATCTTCACTCGATCGTGGTGTTGCAGCACCCTCTAGCGGCAAAGGGAGGGAACATCGCTTCAGTAAAGGAGTTATATTCATATTCGTTTGGTATGATTTTTTGTGATTCTTTTATTTTTTCATCCCACTCTGCACCCTTAGCCCTTGACCTGGATGTGACAGAGAACTTTTTATTTGTGTTGGGATGCTTGTGAACTCTTGGTTCTCCTCCCTCAGAACAAACCCCGTGGGTAGAGGGTGAGACAATGTTTTGGGGGGGCACCTGGGGAACATGGGCCACACTTCTACATATATTTGACACAGAACAGTCTGCAGGAACAATTTTTGTATTCAAATTCCTTCTCCTTTTCCCCACAGGAGGGAGAAGTGGAACATTCTGAAGGGAAGATACAGAGAAACTCTGAGTGCTGTCTCCAATCCCCTCCTGAAGCTGAACTTATGTCTCAGGTAGACCGCCACTTCTTGTTAGCCTGGGGGTTAGTGGAACGATGTTTCACTGCTGCGGCTGCGTAAGATGGTTTCGGTTTCACAAATTGCAACCATGGAAGCCAGCAAATTAACTGGTTCAGAGAACACCAATTCTATACGACCTAAAAAGCTTCAGCATCCATCTAAAAATTTCTAAGGGTGCTTCACACTTGATTCAGTTGCCTGGTCCGAACCCGAGTTTGATTGCTCCCCCCTATCACTGCCTTCACTGGTTTATTCCAAACCACGGTACGTTTGCCTCATCAGAGTGGCAGCTGTTTATCCCTGTTACTAGGTAACGACTACGCAGTAGACAGCAAAATGAATGGATGCATGCTTGCTTCATTTTTGTACTTAGGATTTTGAAAATTTTGATTAATTTCCAAAGCGCTAACACAGAACGACACATGTGTCTATTTGCCATGACAGTAATGCAAAGGTTCAAAAGAACAGCGGATTCAATTTCTGCAAGCAGAAATTAGATATAAATTATCTCTGCTGAAGCACGCCAGTCATGCCTTTTAATGAAAGTGAGTTAATAAACACATAAATACACAGTTTGGCCAATTAATACGTCATTAATAGCAGTTCACGTCCATGATTTAGTTCAGATGAATGGCACTAGAGTTCGTGGTCCCTCTTGGTGCGGTCCGTTTGGGCAGGTGTAAATGCTGTAATTGCACTTGGGTGCGCACCAAAAGCAGACCAAACATGCATATGCTTTCAAACGAACACTCCTCAAACAGACCCAACTGTAAAAAGTACTGCACATTTTGGACTAAACCAGCTGCCGTAATCAGCTGCGCTGTGCATTATGGGATGAGGACAAGTGTTTGTTGACAGTTTGTAATATTTTCAGAAGATGAGCATGTCACAGTTTAACAAAATTAATGCCCCCTCCGCCTGAAAGGAACCAAAACGGGCTGAAAAATGTTACAATGTATAATTTTTTTGCCTTTGGTCCTGACCAAATGAACCGAACTACAGATGTGAAAGCACCCTTAGGCGGACTCGGGTAAAGTTTGCAGATGCACACCCGAGTTCAGAAAACAGCGTTCACATTATCCAAACGAACCGAACTCTGACGTCAAACGAACGTGGGTGCACACCAAAAGTGCTAGTGTTAAAGCCCCCTAAGACCTAAGGCATATTAAAACATGGATAAATCAACTTACAGTATAAGGCTTGTCACCTTCCATTGCCATTTGTGCTTGTTTCTGATGCAAGTCCTCAAACTGGCAACCTGTGTGAGTTTCGACTCTAAGGAGGAGGGTGCGGGAGAAACAATATTTTGAATCTGGACTGGAGTACCCATTTCAACTGCTAGCTCTCAATATGACATTCTGCACCTTTAAAATACATTTCCAATCATCCATATTTTTCTGATGGACAATCAGATAATCCCACCCTAAACTCTGTTGAGCCTGTTGCTTGTGTCAGATTGATCGCAATATTCACAAAAAAAAGGAAGCAATGGTTTCAAAGCACCACAGAAACACACTTCACCTTCAACCTTGGAAAAAATGTTAAGCACTTTCTAAAAAAGATTGGCCTTGAAGTTTAACTGCTAATCTCCATTCAGATATTTATGACTATGACGAAAAAATAACTTGTAATCATACATTGCTTTGGTCCACAACTTGTGGTGGGAACACACACACACATACACACAGTCTCCTTGGATGACTCACATAGTTTGTCCCTTGGATGGGGAGGCAGCAGCATCTGTGAAACCCATCTTGGCCTGTCTTTTGTGGTTTGAGAGAGTCCTGGGATCCAGCCAGACCTGATGAGGTCAGCAGAGGTTCCAATTATTTATACTAACTCAGAAGCCTGTGGCCTTGGAGTCCTGCTCGGTCATGGAGTCTTTAATCAGAAATCAGGATTTTGCTTTATGTGGGGGGTACAGCAGGAGCCAACGTCAACTCTGGGTCTGTCTCTCTGAGCGATACTGGACACATAATGATGAGAGACTGAGTCACAGATGGAGAGTGTCACGTGGTAAGCTGAGAGCATGCTAACTAAACATGTTAGGAGTTGAATGGCTGTTTCTTTTTCACGTTTTATCTCCATCACATGCTCCTACCATGTTTTGTGTGTGTGTGTGTGTGTGTTTATCTACATGCATTAAGTGCACTAAATGATTGTCATCTTACTGGCTCCAGATGCCCACAAGCTTAAATTGCAACAATTAGTAAGAGCACTGGCCTGTGGTGGGGTCATTTAAATTAAAAAGTTCCAGTTCCATTTGATGTTTCCATTTGCTGTGTACAGTATTGTCACGATCTGCACAGGGACACGAAGATTGAGGATCCAGATGCAGTTTATTTCAGAGGTAATCCAAAGCCATAGTCCATAAACAGGCGTAAGGTCATAAACAGGGTAGTCAGTCCAAATACGAACAGGGCAGAAAACTTTGGACAATAAAGGAAGACCAGGAAACCAGGAAAATATATTAACCACATCAAAAGTTATGTCTATAAGGAGTGGTTTCCAGACACTCCGAAATGAGAACAGAAATGAGTCCAGGAGGGAGGTGGAGTGGAGGCAGAACAGGGGAGGGATGGAGGGCCAGGTCCATGTGGAAGTGAGGGAACTGAGGACTGAGGCAAAGCCTGCGGAGCAGGGTGCCAGGGTGGAGCAGGATGCCAGGGCGAAGCTGAGGACCACCAGGGCAGAGCAGACAGGACTGACGATCCTCATGGTGGAGCAGATGACCACCACAGCAGAGCAGATGGAATCGAAAACCCCCACGGCGGAGTAGATTACCACAACAGTAGAGCAGATGGGATCGAAGCCCCCCACGGAGCAGTAGATGACCAGGACGGAGACAGAAGGAACTTGGAGCAGGAGGAGCCAGGCGGGACCCAAACCGCAGCCAACATAATGGCCCACGGTGGAGCCAATGGAGGGAGGAGACATGATGGAGGAAGGGCTGACGACTCCAGGGGGCCAACCGACAGCGGTGGAGCAGGTGGGAGAGGAGCCCGAGGCGGAGATGGAGAGCCGATGAGCCAGGGTGACGCAGAGGTTTCCGGAGGGCCAAGGCAGAGCAGATGGCTCAGGTGACCGAGGCGCAGGCGGGGATCCGGAAGGCCGTGGTGGAGCCAGAGTGACAGAGGACCAAGGTGGAGCTGGAGGGAGGGAGAAGCCCAATGGAACCGGTGGGACTATTCGACGAGGCACAGCCGGAGGAGTGGAGTCCTGAGGCGATGGCGGGTTGACAACTGACCAAGGCGGAGCCGGAGGGACAAGGGAGCCCAGTAGAGCTGATGGGCTGAGGGGCCACGGTGGAGAAGAGGGCGCTAAGAGCCATGGTGGAGCCGATGGGTCGACGAGTCGAGACGGAGTCCGGGCCTCTGAGCCACGACGCCAATTTAGACTCGCAGACCCGCGGGCAAACCCACACCTCAAATGGTTGATGGGACAGTGGAGGCGGTGGTGAGGACTGGTGAAGAGTTGGTGGGAGAGGGAGGCTGGGTGGGAGTTCATGACAGTCAGCGGGTTCTGGGAAGGTGTATGCTGCCCACACTCACGAAATAGCGACTCCCAGAACCAGGAGCACTATAGACAGGGGAATGACCTCCGTGGTTGAGACAGGACAGACAGATAATTGAGGGTAGATAGACAGTTAAAAAATGGCCTCCTTGGCTGTAACAGGACCGACAGACGATGATGGCGGAAGAAGAATTAGCATATCAGCATATCAGCATATACATCCATATAATCCTCAGAGTTCAGCACTGGCTCACCCTCAGTGGTGGTGCAGTGGGCGGGGCTTTCCTCCATGCCTCTCATGTTCCACTGTAACATCCACCGTCGCGTGCGATGTAGCGGGCTCTCGAACCTGGTCAGATGTGATATGAGGCTCTGGCTTGGCAAGCTTGACGTGAAGGGGCCCTTGAATGGCGGCCATGACAGGACGAGACTCGGGAGTGGCGGCCATCATGGGAAGAGACTCCGCGTGGACAGGCATTTTGCGAAAAGTCTCTGGGCTGGGTGCCATCTTGGGAAGAGACTCTTGACTAGCGGTCATCTTGTGAAGAAGCTCTTGCCCAGCGACAATGACGGGGTGAGCATCCTCCTCTACTTCCCCTACAGTAAAGGGGGAGCCAGTTAGGAGCCAGGCATAATCAATAAGTTCCACAAGCGATCCTCGAGGATCATCACGGAGGAGTTGAGCTTGGAGTTGTTCAGTGAGTCCATAACAGCAGAAATCAATCAGTGCAAAATCTGGGAGATCTGTGAGATATGCAATGTCTAAAAAGTCTCTGTTAATCCAAAGCCATAGTCCATAAACAGGCATAAGGTCATAAACAGGGTTGTCAGTCCTAGTGATGGCTGCTTTTGAAACACTGCTTCATGAAGCTTCGAAACCTTTGCGAATCAATTTTTTCGAAACAGTGGTTCGGAGTGCGTATAAAAATGTCAGTCACGTGATTTCAGTAAACGAGGCTTCATTATGTCATAACTGTTTCGAAACGTTTCGAAATTTCAATAGTTTGCCTTAGGGGGGCAATCTCTGTGAACCCAAGAATCATGCGAGTTCACTGAGATCGCCCCGCAGCTGAGAACCACTGCATCAGCGTCTATGGTTATACGATCTCGGATCAGTTTGATCAATTTGTAGACATTTTTAACGAGACATTTCTGTAATTAAAAGGATGAGTAGTAGTTAGTAGTCTCTTACTGGCCTGTTTAGACAAGCTCTCCATAAAACAAACAAAACAAGCCTTTGCAAATTAATAATATTTTTTTAAAGACGCATAGGCCTATTATACAGACACTTATTTTAATGGTATTTTATTATTTTGATTGCATTTAATATATTATACTTTTAAGAAAGCATTTTCATTAGGTTTGTAAAAGCTGTTTTTATGCATGTTTTGGTCTGAGTTTTTGTTGCATTTACAAAGTTTTGACCAGCCGGTGTCACCAGCATGTGGTGTTTCGAGCACTTCGAAACAGTGAATCATTTTGTGAAGCAATTGGTTCAATTGATTTGAAGCTTCAAAATGGTTAGTTTCTCCCATCACTAGTTAGTCCAAACAAATACAAACAGGGTAGACAACTTTAGACAATAAAGGAAGACCAGGAAACCAGGTAAAGATATTAACCATGACCGGAATACAAGGACTAAGAACAGCAAAGTGACACTTTCAAGACTAAGCAATGAATGAGTGAAAAACCAGGCTTTAAAGGGATAGTTCACCCAAAAATTAAATTTCTGGGTGAACTAACCCTTTAAATAGGGTTAGATTGGTGGGGTGATGAGATACAGGTGATTGCAATGGGTGCTGAGTCCGGGCAAAGGATTATGGGGAATGTAGTACAGGGTAAAGTGACAAGTGTCAGGGGTGGAGTGCCCTCTGGTGGAGTTCATGGGCACTCCAGCTGGAGATAGTGACATTATATATATATATATATATATATATATATATATATATATATATATATATATATATATATATATATATATATATATATAATGCATGTATACAGTGTATGTGTAATTTCTACATTAAATAATTTAGTTTGGGCAAGAATTAAAAAAAATTTAAGTAAATTCTATATTAGTACTCAATTTAAAGGGATAGTTCACCCAAAAATATAATTTTGATGGAATCTGAGAGCTGTCTGACCCTGCATAGACAGCAATACAACTGAAATGTTCCCAAGTCCAGAGACGTAGCAAGGAGATCGGTAAAATAATCCATGTGACATCAGGGGTTCAACTGTAATTTTACGAAGCTACAAGAATACTTTTTGTGCGCAAAAGAAAAAAAATAATGACTTTATTCAACAATTCGTCTCCTCCACATCACCCTGTAGCGGCATTTTGGAGAGTATCAGCTGGACATAAATAACGTATGCTGTTCTGTGTCAGCTGCGTCACGCCGGATCTGTTTTCTACGTTTTCTACATTAAATAATTTAGTTTGGGCAAGAATTAAAAAAAATTTAAGTAAATTCTATATTAGTACTCAATTTAAGCTTGTAGAAATTAAAGTTTGAACTTATAAGTATATTTTACTTGGAATTGTTTGTTATGTTTACAAAGATTCTTTAAGTAAATATCAAAGTTATGATTCCGTATTTCCCATCATGCACTGGGGCATGAATAAATAAAAAGGTTAAATTTTTCACTGTTTTCAAGTTAGGTCTTACGGGTTTGAAACGACATGAGGGTGAGTAATTAATGACATAATTTAAATTTCTGGGTGAACTAACCCTTTAAATAGGGTTAGATTGGTGGGGTGATGAGATACAGGTGATTGCAATGGGTGCTGAGTCCGGGCAAAGGATTATGGGGAATGTAGTACAGGGTAAAGTGACAAGTGTCAGGGGTGGAGTGCCCTCTGGTGGAGTTCATGGGCACTCCAGCTGGAGATAGTGACAATATATATATATATATATATATATATATATAATGCATGTATACAGTGTATGTGTAATTTCTACATTAAATAATTTAGTTTGGGCAAGAATTAAAAAAAATTTAAGTAAATTCTATATTAGTACTCAATTTAAGCTTGTAGAAATTAAAGTTTGAACTTATAAGTATATTTTACTTGGAATTGTTTGTTATGTTTACAAAGATTCTTTAAGTAAATATCAAAGTTATGATTCCGTATTTCCCATCATGCACTGGGGCATGAATAAATAAAAAGGTTAAATTTTTCACTGTTTTCAAGTTATATTTACACTGTTTTATGGTTGCTTTTGTTGTTAGGTTTAGTAACTTACTGTTTTGTGACATCTGGAGTTAATTTTCTACTCAAAATGACCCATTCATACTCAAACACTATTCACTGATTGTTACCGTCATTGTGTACGGTGTACCAAGTATTGAGGTCTCTGTGTTCATTTAGGTAATAATTACATTGAGTGGGCATATTATCTTAAAAGGATAACAAGCTGTCTACTTGCTTATTTACAGATTTCATTTTACTTAATTCAATACTTAAATTTTACTTAAAGGGGTCATATGATGCGATTTCAAGTTTTCCTTTCTCTTTGGAGTGTTACAAGCTGATTGTGCATAGATAAGATCCCTGAAGTTGCAAAGACTAAAGTATCAAAACCAAAGAGATATTCTTTATCAAGGTTAAGACTCTGCCACGCCCCCTAAAACGGCTCGTTCTAGCACGCCCCCACATATCTACCTTACTATGTGGAAATATTTGCATAATGCAGCCCAAATGTACACGCAAAAAAAAAGGCGTGGTTTCAGTAACCGCAGTTAGTGTTGAAGCAGCCATGTCAGGGAGACGCTGTGTGTTTCTAGGCGAAAGCAAAAGCACTTTATTTGGCCTTCCGAAAGTAGAT
>NW_015505302.1:354500-382674 GCF_001515645.1 Sinocyclocheilus grahami
TGTGTGTGTGTGTGTGTGTGTGTGTGTGTGTGTGTGTGTGTGAAATGGAGAACATGGACTCATTTACATTCAGTGGACTGTTGTCAAACTGGAGCAACTGTTTTGTTTTGACCTATTGTTCCTTGAGATCACTTTTGGAAATTTTCCTGGACAGCTGACTTCGGCCAAGAACATAATCACAATAATTATCAAGAAGAAATTGTGTCTTTTTGTTGGCTTAGACTTCTGTTAAAGTAATGACAGTAGGACAAATCACTTTCCTCCCTCAAACGCAATTTCCACTGGTCCCTCCGGTCAACAAATCACAAGACTGTGGTGCTTTCCAGGAGGTGACTATTTATTTAGTTGATGTGAAATAGCGATTGCAGTTTAAGTAGCGGCAAGAAAATCAATGGTCCAGTTCTATTGTATTAGGAATAAACACACTGATTGTGTGATTAAAATCTGTGACAGTAGCTTCTGAAAACATTTATTACAAAATAGATAGTTCAGATAATAGATTGTTGGATTACATTTTTCATTCCAATTATTATTGTTAATGTAACTATTTACTGAACATTAGTGTCTTTTAGCATACTGCTGTTGCTGCTTTGCATTGTGCCTAAGAACATCCATTACACATCGTAAAATCACTGTAAATGTAACTGTAAATGTTTTTGGCCAAATCAAGGTTCTTTATTGGCTTCTATGGTTCCATGGCATCTTTCCATTGCACAAAAGGTTCTTTATAGCGGTTCTTTAGATTATTAAAATGTTTTTAAACTTTAAATTATTAAAAAACTTTAAGGGTTTCCCACTTAAATGGTTCCTCTATGGCATTACTGCGAAATATCCCTTTTGAAACCTTTATTTTTAAGAATGTACAGAAAAAAATGTCTGTATAGAACAAAATGCCTATTTTTAACTACATTTTTTTTAAACTGCATTTTCATTTTAACTACATTAATCATTTTAGATCTACTTGGCTACATGGTTGTTTAGTCAACATGGCGGTTCGTCTGAACAAATCCTTCATAAACTCTTTCAGAACAAATACTGAATATCAAAAGGCTGATAAAATATTAAGATATAATTTATTTGTAGCTATAGGTGCCCTAGAAAAGGATGTGTGCATATGCTGACCTCAGATCAGTATTCTATAGCAAAGCAATTCTGAGGAACTAATACGTCTCTAGATAAAATCTTTGATGTGCTCGGAGTCAAGATTTGTCCAGTGACTCTCAGCACCAGTGAATGCCTCAACCTTCAACCTTCAATTAGATTTCCAGCCTATTAGCTTCCATTTTAGAGGTCAAACTGCTCTTAATTTGCAACCTAAATATATAAAAGCAAAGGCAGAACCTAAACCAGAAACCGGCATTTGTGAAGTGTTGTGTCATGTGTTCAGCCTTGGCTGCATGTTTGTAATATAAAGTCAGCCTGTCAAGACTTTGACAGTAGAGGTGAGGCCATGTCGTTGACACAAGGTCAAGAGTTCAGGAATCATGAGACAGACTGGTGGGAAAAAGACTCCTGTTTTCATTCAAACATGGCACTGCCATAGCGACCAGCCCGATCTCTGATCCCTGTCTGTGGTAGGATATCATCTGAGATTTATGTGTGATGCTGTGTACATATTAAAGCAAGTACAATCATATCTGTAACAAAAATAAGAAATCATGAAAAGTTAGCAATATGTATGTTGCTATCATCTGCAAATCTATGGAGAAAAGAGACCCAAGTTAAGAAAGAGAGACAAACAGAAACAAAGATGCAAAATTTTAGATCAAGATAGGCAAATAGAAAGCTGAGAGAAAGATGAATACCAGATTCAGATGGACAGAAATTATGTGAAAAAAACAGCAGAGAGAAAGAAAGACAATTCTGCATTTGAAAAAGAAAAAGAGTGAAATCAGAAGCAGACAGACACTGCAATATAGACTATGAGTGAAAGAAAACTTTACTTTGTCTCAAGTATTTGTCATTTTCTGTGTATTCCTTTAGTTTTCCATGGTAAAATTAGCAGAGACACTTACAGTAGTCCAAAGTTGGAGAAAATTAGAAGATCACATAAAACATTTGCGAATAAAGCACCGTTTTCATCCCATGTGTTCAAGAGAACAAATTTGCCACTTCCTGGGAAAATGGTGCAAAGTATTAATAAAACAAAAATGAAAGTTACTGCAACCAGAAAAGCCTGTGGATCTTTTTTCCTAAATTATAGATGACTTGTGCCTCGCAGATGGAACACAATAACAAACGGTGTCGTGTTATCTTGTGTTCGGAGTTGGATGATGTTTGGGAATGCAGTCGGGTGAGATGAGTAATTATGAATAATTATGCTAAATCATTTTGATGACAGACTTTGGCTCAGGCATTTCAGAATGATTAAAACAACATTTGACATGGTGTGCGGTGAGACTGGTGCTCTGCAGTGCATTTCCCAAAAGCAACGATGGTTCCGTTGTTACCAATAGAGTTCAATGGATCTAACAACCAAAGTTAGCTAACGATGCTTTTGGGAAACACACCCCTGGTTAGTCCAGTTAACCAGTCACATGATAGTTTAAAGCAAAGTCATGAGTTTCTTTTATTGTGCATTGACAAATGTATTTGGTAAATGTGCGAAGGGTCAATTGAGCACATACGATTTGTATGTGCATTTTAAGATTTTTTGGGCATCTTGATATTTCTGACCATTGATTTTTATGAGATATTTGATTTGCATCAAAATATATGGATGGTAACATAGCAAGTGGACCACTTTTGCTATGGCTCTATTATAATCAACATAGTTGATTATACTTAGAGTTGTTTTAATTTCTTGGAATTTCAGTTGATTGCAGAAGACCCATTTTACCTCACTCTGTGCTACTGTACATCCAGACTATTTTTTTTACAGTATAGGTCATAGTTGAACTATACTATAGACATGGACCCTCCATCTCTAAAATGGTGTTGATTGTATCACAGTGAATGCTTTAAACCCTCACCACACATAGAGAATACCAGGGTTTCAATGTTTGTCCAGCTTGTGATGTGGAGATAGCAGGCGGGGTGTCAGCATAAAGCCAGACACTATTTATTCTAATAATGTTTTAATAACAGAGGGATTTAAGACAGGAAGACTTTAGATGAAAGAAAGAATGTGTGAACCAAAGAAAAGTGAGTCAACAAAGCTTGTCAACCAAGTAAATAAAGAGTTACTGTGACGATTTGTTAATCTAATGAATAATTGATTTGTTAAATCAAATAAAAATTAGTGTGTCAGATTGGTCGAGACGCTACAATAATCCATATAAAAATGGGTGACCCATTTTGCTCGAATAATGCATGTAGAAAGGCTGATGCCAGGTTGTCTGGTGTAGCTCATCTTCTGGCTGCCTCTAAATAAGCCTCATGGTTGGACTCAGCTGGATCCAATGAGCCCCAAATTGAATGTGAATGAGAGAAAAACAGACCATCGGCTCATGATGAAAAATTCTCCATTCTTGAGCTTCACAGCTGAGGGAACATTTCTCTTCAGAGCTGTTGATCCCAAACGGCACCAGTGAAGCATCCATTTTATTTCAAGAAAATTGTGAAAAATGGCTGATGACTATAGCAGAGAGATGATGTATTTGTGGGTAAAACTCACAGAATTACTGCCATATTGTTGTAGAATTCCAGCTCTGAAATGGAAGTCATCACCATAATCTCTGTCATGACAGCTTAATTAAGAGGAAATTTAATAAGCATTTGGAAAGAATGTTTTAAACTGAAAAAGAATGGATTCAATTTTAAAAAGAAAGAAAAACTGAGTTTTACCCCATGTCCTTATGTGATATGAAAAGTTTGCAGTAACAAGCAATTTGTCTGTTCTAACAGTAAAACTTAGGCCCTGTCCACACGAATGCGGTTATTTTTAAAAATGCAGCTTTTTCTACACAGTTTGGCCGTTCGTCCACACGCAAACGCAGCACCAGGTCACTGAAACTGAACATTTTTGAAAACGCCTGCCAGGGTGAAGATTTTCAAAAACCGGAGTTTTTGGCTTGTGATGTCGGCGCATGCACTGTTATCTCTGCTTACTGGAAACTTTTTCAGGCTTCTGATTGGCCAACATGGCTTCACGGTTGAGATTATATCGCCACCTGTTGGTTTGGCATGCTCTTGACAGTGCTTCATAGCATGTGTTTGCGTTTTCATGTGGACAGAGAAAAAAACAGAAGAAGGAAAAACTCTGTTTATAAAAATACCCATGTACGTGTGGACATGGCCTTAAACATGTCACAATAAGAGCCAATCAAAAAATATTTGGCATGTTGAAGCTAATTAAATGCTAACTCCTACACACTCACGGAAATTAACTTTTAGCACATATATTTAGCACATATATTTAGCATCTTTAGCAATAAGATTCTTTCATGGACCATTTGATGGAACATAATCCTTTTTATTTATTTATTTATTTAAAAAAAAAAAATTAGCTTCCAGATTAAATTGAAATTGTCACCACAGGACAATAAGGCAGAATTTTCACTACAGGCCTTGATGCCCAATTCCAATTTGTTGGCTATATCCAAATTCCATATCCTATAACGTAAGTTATGTCCATAACTACGATGACTGTCACCACGGTCTTATCCTGAATGACGCCATTCCTCCGCCTATCCTCGAGACCTAATAACAATAATGTCAGGTGACTGACCTTAGGGGTTGGCTGTTATATAACATCCGGATGGACCAACCACTTCCTCCTGCCTAGAATGCCTCAGCTCGTTCCGAGTGACAAGAGATGGTGCCAGTCATCGTTCGGCCTCATAGATCCACAGTTATGGACATAACTTACGATCTATTTCGACCTTACTCAGACCGTCACCACGGTCTTATCCTGGATGACTAATACCAACAGAGTCACGAGGGACCAATATCATTTCCCTTCTCTGGTAACTTAACAGCAGATAAAACAGCAGACCCTTAAGAATTTGGATTTGTAACATTAATCCTATAAAACCTTGTGAACGTGCACGGGTTGCTCCAAGAGGCTGCGTCATGTCTGAAAGTGCTACCCCCTTAAGTGCCACCCAAGAAGTGGCCATACTCCTGGTAGAGTGGGCGACTACATCACCAGGAACAGGTAGATTTTGACTGGAATATGCTTCTGAAATTGTATCCACTATCCAGTGAGACAATTCTTGCTTAGACACAGGCTTGCCTGCACACTTCTTGTCAAAACATACAAATAGTTGTGTATATGACTGTCGCAATGGACAAGTACACTCAATGTATGTATGCAGTGCGGTATGTATGCAGTGCTCTGACAGGACATAGAGAAGAGCTATACAACCCTGTACCTGAACAAGGGGGGTCTGGGAGAAAAGCATCAAGCTCAATCACCTGATTTATCGTACCAGGTCTAAGGACCTTGGGTAGGAATGACGGATTTGGCCAAAGATAAACCCCTGCATTTTCCGCCTTCCAACTCAAACAGTCCTCATTGACTGATAAAGAGTGCAATTCACTAACCCTCTTGGCTGAACATATTGCCAGGAGGAAGACTGTCTTCCATGTCAGGAACTTTAGATTGGCTTGATCCAAGGGTTCAAAAGGTGCTTTGACCAGTGAACACAAAACAATAGTGTGACGGTCTCGAGACCGGTGAGTGGCGCAGGTGTCGCGCATTCGCAATTACTCCACCGGCCTCGCTCCGTTCCCACGGCTCTCGGCCCCGCCCCTCTCGTCACAAATAGTAAGATCCCAAGCAGGTGACCTCATAACCTTCCCTGGGCACAAACGGTGCGCACCCTTCAGGAACTGAGATACCAAAGATTGTTTACCAACACTTACACCATCCACTAACACATGGAAGTGTGAGATGGCTGCAATATAGACCTTTTATAGTATTAACCAATTTCCCCGAATCCAACAACGACTGAAAGAACCGGAGAACAAAACCAGTGTGGCAACTGGTAACATCTAGCTGATGGTCTTGACACCATGCTGAGAATATCCGCCTCTTGCTAGAATAGTTACTCCAAGTAGAGGGTGCCTTAGAACTATTTATTGTCCTCAGTACAGCTTCATCTAAGTCCGTAGGGAGGAACTGAGCAGAGGCCCATACCCACAATTGTAGAATCTCTGGCTCCGGGTGCTAAATTTGCCACTCCGCCTGAGACAGGAGATCGGCTCTCCTCGGTAGCTGCAAAATATGACCTTGAACTAAACATACCAGTGTCGGGAACCAGTGTTTCTTCGGCCATCTTGGGGCCACAAGCAAAACTTTGTGACAACCCAGCGATACCCTCCTGAGCACCAAGGGAATCAAAGGTAGAGGAGGAAAAGCATACAATACCTCTTCCGGCCATTCTTGAGATCTATCCCCAGGGGATCTCCCTGGTTGTTCAGAGAATACCATTGATTGCAATGAGCTGTCTCTGCCATTGCAAACAGCTTGATCTTCGCTGTACCGAACTGTCCCCATATAAGTCTCACCACTTCGGGATGGAGACACCACTGGAATAGGTCCAGTTCAACACAGCAGGTCTGCTGCTTTGTTCGCAAATCCCCGGTATGTATACTGCCCTGAGAGACAGGAGTTTCAGAGAAGACCATGAAAGTAGTTTATTTGTCACCTGGAGACATCGTGCTGATCTGGTGCCACCCTGGTGATTGATGTGATACACTGCTGACATATTGTCTGTCCTTATCAAAACATGTCTGTTTTGCAATAACGGGAGAAAAGTCATCAGAGAGAGGTAAACTGCCCTGAGCTCCAGCACACTGATGTGCTCTAAGGTCCAGGGAGGTTCCCAAAAACCTCTGAAAGACCTGCATTATCAAACTGCTCCCCATCCCGTCAGAGAGGCATCTGTTGTTATCACAGACCGCCTCGCTGGGATGTTCCCTAAAGGAACCCCTTGTGATAGTAAATTCTTGTTCTTCCAAGGGTGTAACATCTGGATACACCTCTGTGTAACCCGCATCCTTACATGTTTGGGATGTAAATTGACGCTGTTCACCCACCTTTGTAGTGGATGGGCTCTGAGAAAACCGTGGGGAATCACAATCGCTGCCGCTGCAATCATACGCAACAACTGCTGGAACTAAATTAGCTTCATCCTCCTGTTTAGATGAAATGACTGAGCCAGACTGTACAATTGTATCATCCTCTGGGCAGATAAAGATGCCATCATTAGTTGGGAATCCAGCGAAATCCCCACAAATACTGTCTGTTGTCGAGGACTTTGATTGCTCTTGTCCCCATTCATTTTGGGCCTGAGAGCCTGGACATGTTGAATTACCATTTCCGTGTCCTTCATGACTTGACTGCGAGAAGGAGCACAGATTAACCAGTTGTCCAGGTATGCTAGATTTTTTATTCCTGCACACTGAAGAGGATGAAGGGCTGCTGAAACCACCCTGGTGAAGACCCTTGGAGACAATGAAAGGCCAAATGGTATTATCCTGAACTGGTAAATCTGATCTTGAAAGGCAAAGTGAAGAAACGGGTAATGATCTTGACAGATGGGCACGTGGAAATATGTGTCCTTTAAGTCTATGGAAGTGAACCATTCTCCTGGTTCTATAGATTCTAGAATGTGTGTTGTTGTCAGCATTTTGTAAGGCCACACTTTTATGAATCGGTTCAGTTGTCGTAAGTCCAGAATGGGCCGAAGTCCACCATCCTTCTTTGATACCCGGAAATATTTTGAAAGAATCCAGTGAGCTGTTCGCTGGTGCTTATCTGAACAATTGCCTTTTTCTGCAATACAGTTGCAATCTCGTTGGCTAAAATTTGTGTCTGGACTGGGTCTTTGGCTATGGTCATATGAACCCCTAAAAACTAGGAGGATGCCACCGGAACTGTATCCTGTATCCTTTCTTGATGATATCTAGGACCCAGGGATCTGATGTGCACTTCTCCCAACTGTCCATGCGTAGTTGGGAGCAAGTCCCGGCGACTCCAAGACAGTTATGAAGGGCCTCCCCGGGGTTTGGAACCCCTGGGAGTACGCTTCCTCAGGGATCCTCCTCTAGCTGGAGTGTGAGACTAGTCAGATTGGGGAGCTTGATAAGATTGTCTGGTGCCCCGATCATGGGACTGATAACCCCTAGTTCGTCTTCTGTCATACCCCCAAGGTTCTGAATGAGGAAAGTGTGAGGGCTGAAAAGGCTGAGAACTTTTATGGCCATATCTAGTGGGCAAGGATTTCTGGCAAGGATTTCTGAGCTAACCAAATCTGCCTTCAGGCTTAGATCGCTGAAGACATAGATGCACCAATACCTCTGGTAAGCTGTGAGTGTGTGATGAGTGCTGCGTCAACCAGATTCACAACATCATGATCTTCTGGATTGATCACTTTTCTCAAAGCAGCCAAGACTATCGCCAGAGCATTTTCCGATCGGGCTGCCCGAGTAGCTGCATTAAACGCTTTGCACATTAGTCGATCTGTCTTCTGACATTCTTTACCAGGGCACCTAAGATTATCTGTGACCCGATCAGGTCCCAAAGTGGTTAAAGCTGCAATCTCTCGCTCCACTGAGGGCATGTTACCCATACCACTCTCAGGGGCATAATTTATCTTGACAAATTGCCTTCACCCTGCATTCAATTGGGTTGCCGCTTTTGGATTATTCCAAGCTTTCCTCAACATCTGAGAATACTCTTCAGCCACAGGAATAGACACAAGGGGCTGGGCACGAGAAATACTTGCTCACACCTCTTGTTGGGGAGCTGAAACTGTAGCTTCTTCTTTAGTATCAAGACCCAAGATTTTTGCTGCACTTAAAATGCGAGAAAGAATGTCAGAGTGTGGGCTCCCCTCCTCTGAAGCGCCAGACCTGGATTCATCCTCGTCATCCTCTTCATCCTTCCCCTCACTAACATAAAGGGAATCATTTGCATGCAGTGAAATGATATCCAATGAATCATCCTTACCCTCCTGGTGTGATAACTCATCACCCAAAGATGCTGCAGACGAGTGGGAACAAGGTTGTGTGCTCACTGCAGTTGTATGTTTTCCAAATTTACCAGTTAAATCACGTAACGCTGCTAAAATCTGTAACTGAGTATCATTCTTGGCTTCCTGTACTACTGTGGCCCTCCCACGTTTATTCTGAGGTATTTCAGAATGTGAGGACCAGGAATGTGAAGTAACGAATTACAAATACTCACGTTACAGTAATTACGTCGTTTTTATGAGTAATTGTACTTTTTGAGTAGTTTAAAAATTGTGTACTTTTACTTTTACATTTTAAGTGATGTATCGGTACTTTTACTCCACTATTTTCCTCCATTTGTGGTCGTTACATGCTTATTTTAATTTTATTTTTATTCATCGACGTGATTGGATAGATAGTAATAGGTCTCGTGACTTTCGTCAACTCAAATTGTGCATAGAAAACTTTAACCGCCAAATGTTTATCATGGCTGCTGGAAGACCATTCTTCAAGCATCAATTCAGTCGCATCTTCCTCTAACTTAATATGTTAAGGTAAATTTTGGATTTCTGCTTACTAAATTATTTGTATATATGCTTGCCTATCTACACGGCCTGAAATTTGGTGTGAGGTTGCGGGTGTTGCGTACAGTGTTAACTCCCACAAGTGCCACGTTCGGTAAATTCCCACTCACTTATGAGACGTGCGATCTGCGCTGCCTCTCTCGCGTGCATTCTGCAGCGGTCACTTAGTCGTTGTTGCTTGTGGAACTTGTTGACTTTTGATGAGTTTGAGCACGTGATGTGCGCTGTGAAAAAGTGTATTGGAAACACAAATTGAGGACCAATCTGCACCTTATTGATGACCCGTGGCATTAATGTACTGCATCTGTGCTCGTTAATAAACGTTGTTTTTTTTAAAAATCCATTTTATACAATCCGCCTTCAATTAGCAAGTGCACTCGCGCATAAACAATTTTCAAGTTCAACACTTTTTGTTCCATTCAGTTGTAGATGCTGCTGATTCACCGAGACCACCGCGGCTCAGCAAAGAGACATGCATGCATGTGTTTGTGTGTTTTCCTTTGAAGAAATACTTCGCTATTTAATGCATTTTTCCTTACAAATTGTATTATCAGCATAACAATCGAGTAAATGTGTAAAAGGTATGGCATGATGCCATCCTTCTACAACAATGTGCATTTATGTTAAAATTGTAACATAAATTATCAAGTTTAGTTATTTTTATTTCTTTATTGCAAAACGCTAAAACTGGCACCGTTTTGGAGAGAAATGGGCTCTCATTTTAACCCATATCATGGTGTGTGATGCTGAACTATGAGTTTCTAATGGTGTTTGTATTTGCACTGTTCTAAGCATTAATATTTTATGTGCAACAACAGCATGCTGTCTCAGTGGCCTTACACATGATTTTAAATCTATTTTTTCAAACTTTATGATTTAAATGGGGATGATTGTACTGAGAATAACTTTCATCTTTTCTTCAACTGAATACTGTTTCCGTGCTGTTTTGATGTATTTTAAAGAGTTGGCAGTCAAAATTAAAACTGCTGGATGAAAGATATTCTTCATTCTTTATGACAAACAAGATAATGTGAATTACAGAATGTACAACGTTTTTAAAATGTATAAATTGTGGTGTACAGCGTTTATTATGAGGGGGTAGAATCCACAGTTCAGTACTCACTACTCAATACTCATGAGTACTTTTACTCTTACTCAAGTAGTTTGTTTGGACAAGTACTTTTACTCTACTTGCACTACATTTTTTGGAATGTAATGGTACTTTTACTTGAGTATATATTTTAAGGGACTTTTAGAAGCTACATCTTTCCTACTACCAGTTGAGTGTCTGGCTCTCTGCACCCTTTCCTGTAACGTTAACCCTACTGCCGCTGCACAGGGTTTCTCAATATCGTCAAGTAAATGATGCATACTCAAACAGGATGGGCATTCTCTATGTCCATCTCGTAGGTGCATGTCAGCCTGACAAAATCGATGTTCATTAATTACCTTTCAGAGTCTGTGAACAGCACTCTTCCAATCACAGCATACCACCTGAGGTTAAAGTACAATTTATTCAACATAAAATTCTTGGTTCCCCTTCAGGAACTCGAGCTGCGTCGAAACGCTATGGGAATGCCTTCAGCGTGACCACGCTCTGAATCACATGTGTAATCAGTCCAATGGATGGGTAAGACCCCACGGGCGGGTGTGTGTGTGTGTCTTATTTAGTGTTGTTTGTCCAAACTAAATAGCTCCACTATGTCTAAAGCTGAGGCTAAGACTAAGCATTTGAAGGGCAAGAGCAGACTGCGTTATAGGCTGTTTTTTCCTCCCTGCCCACATTATATTACGGGTGGGGATACACACAGTCTGAGCATGGTTTGTTTGGGAGCAAAGCACGCAGAGTCGGCTCTCTCGGCTGTCGGGCGGGAGCAGCCCTCTCCGTGTACCAGCTCCTCGTACAGAGAGGCTCAAAAATAGAGCGTTGCCTCCCGTGCTCCCCCTCGTCGGAACCGGGAGTCTAAGCAACACTCTGGGTCGGGGGCTTCTAAGCCTAAGCCGGATCTGTGGACTGTCCTTCAGGTTAAAGGGTTAGTTCACCCAAAAATTAAAATTCTGTCATTAATTACTCGCCCTCATGTCGTTCCAAACCCGTAAGACCTCCGTTCATCTTCAGAACACAAATTAAGATATTTTTGATGCACACGTTCAAATCAAAGCACAAACAACGTAGAAAACATTTCCGTGTGGCGCGGCTGACACAGAACAACATATGCTGTTTGTGTTCAGTATACTCTCTAAAATGGCGCTAGGGTGACGGGGAGGAGACAAATTGTTGAATAAAGTCGTTCTTTTTTTGTCTTTTGCGCACAAAAAGTATTCTCATAGCTTCATAATATTACAGTTGAACCCCTGATGTCACATGGATTATTTTACCGATCTCCTTGCTACGTTTCTGGACGTTGATCGTGGTAGTACCCTTGCTGTCTATGGAAGGGTCAGAGCTGTCAGATTCCATCAAAAATATCTTAATTTGTGTTCCGAAGATGAACGGAGGTCTTACAGGTTTGGAACGACATGAGGGTGAGTAATTAATGACAGAATTTTTTATTTTTGGGTGAACTATCCCTTTAAGAAGTCCTTGACTAAGAATTCCTGACGTTTGTGGCTCAGGACTTCTGAGGGCAGGCCCTTCTGGGGAAGAGAGGTGTACACCGCATTACACGGTGCCTGTCTCTCCTCAGTGCCCTCAGGAGATTGTTCTGCCAACCCTACTGCTTCAGGGCACAGCGGTCTCCCGCGAGCACTTCTCTCAATCACTGCCCGGAAACATAGCAGTACTAAGAGGCTTGCTACCTCTACAGAGGTCTCTGGAACAGCTAGTTCAGCCGTCCCCTGCTGGGCTGCCGTTTCAGGTCACCGAGCTCTGATTACACCAGAGGTCAGTCACAAGAGATTGATTCCCAGTGTTGGGAAGGTTACTTTGGAAATGTAATAGGTTACATATTACAAGTTACCCTATTTAAAATGTAATAGTAGTGTAACTTTTTCAATTACTTTATCAAAGTAATGTAACTGATTACTTTTGATTAATTTTTGATTACTTTTAAAAATTTCTAATGAATGTTTTCAACTGTTAATCATTTTCAAACATTTATACCATGCTTACAGTAGTGCTCGACACTGATACTGTCAGACTTTCAAAATCCTTCATCACTTGAATTAAGATGATACAATTTGAACACATCCACCACAAAATCAGACTTTAGTACCGCTTTTATTTTGAGATTGATCTGAAGTTCAATGCTGATTTAAAATCACAAGAAATAGTTTACTGATACTGTTTCTGAAACCAAATCTTTGCATAACTACAGGAAACACTGCGTCTAACAATGCTTTGGATTTTTTAAATTTTTTTTTAAGTACAGTTACAATAGCATATTTACAGATGAAATTGACCTGCACTTGAAATCCTGAACAGTAATTTTGCTTCTCTGCTCCCCCTGTGCGCTTATACAGTTCACTCGAATCTCTTGCATTGATTACTCTGATCTAAACCGTTTGGCAGAGGCGCAGAGCGCGCAGTGCATTCTCAATCATGACTAACTGATTCATGATTTATCATAGATTTATTATCGAATGTCGAATTTGGAAACAATCGCTTTAGTACATTCGGCAGGCAATTATGTAATAAAAATAATATTAAAAAAGCGGCCAAAATCAGCTGCCAGCCCACCGGGAATTACCCCGGTTCTCCCGATGACCAGTCCGCACCTGATTTCCACAGAGACACGCAGAACATGCAGGATTCATATATTGTCTTTTTGCTGCTGAATATTTACAGACCCTAGTCCATATCGCGTTTTGATTCAAGTGTACTGACCTACTTTTGATTTATTCATCCCAATGTTGCATATTCCGTGACATTCCGCATTATAGGAGTTCCAAGCAGTCCATGTTTTCTGCATCGCGGAAATTATAGGGCCGTATGTCTCATATTTTAGAGTAGTCAGAGCAATTTGGGAAAGAAATCAATTAAATATGTATGTGGATGTGTGTAAATATTCAAATGTAACCCCCTTTGTAATCGTTAACATTTTCATAAGTAACTGTAATTTAACCTGATAACCTGCACCCCCCCATTTTGGGACTCACAGCTGGAAATGACCTACCTAGCTTAAAATGGTAACAGTTCCTGACAACAGTGTGCTACACACTCAATTTTGTCTTTGGAACGAAGACCCTTTGGGCTTTACTATCCATCATCCAGAGTTGATAATGCTCAAAAAGATAAAAAGTTATAGACACTGAAGTTCCTTGAAAAAATTGTACCGCACTGAATTGTTTTTTATTTCATATAAAAATACATGAAATCAGTCCTGGAGCAATCCATAAAAGTAATGGGTTGAAAGTCACATATCTCATGAGTTTCTATTTCAAATCTGAATGAGATACCATGAGAAATTTGATTTTCTGAGACTATGTCTAGTCCCCCCCTTACTGGTCTTCGTGGTGACTATTGCAGCCTACCACATCCCTCTCGGTGGCCAGTCAGTGGGCAGACAGCCCCTAGTTACACGTTTCCTCTGCGGTGTGCTGAGGCTGAGGCCTCCGGTACGATCTCGTGTCCCCCCGTGGGACCTTGCTGTGGTACTAGAAGCTCTCTGTAAGCCTCCCTTCGAGCCTATTGAGGAGATTCCTGATCGCCATCTATAAAGACTAACTTCCTTCTGGCGATATCTTCTCTCAAGAGAGTTGAGGATCTGCAGGCCCTCTCAGTAGCCCCTTCCTATCTTGACTTTGCGCCCAGTCTGGCCAAAGCATTTCTCTACCATCGAGCGGGGTATGTCCCTAAGGTCTCCTCCTCTGCACCACGGCCTGTTGTACTCCAGGCCTTCTGTCCTCCTCCCTTCTGGGAGCCCAACCAGCAGAAACTTAATTGTATGTGTCCAGTGCGAGCATCCACAGAGTTTGCCTGTGAAGAAGGGTGAACCAGCTACTTGTATGCTAAAATAGCGGGAGAAATATATTTTTTAACCCATAGACTGAAAAAAAAAACATAGCAACAGTTAAAAGTAGCCCAATTCTGCAGGAATTGCATACTGACCTGGAAAAGCGTCCACCTGAGTTGACATTATTCGCCACCATCCTTTTTTCAATTACATCAATCAGATGTAATTTTCAAATATGAATAAGGCCTGAAACGGATCTGAGAATATCGGAAACCATGCGCTTTTTTTTCCTGCTTACAGATTCGTGGGTCATATCCGATCTGTGTCACATGGGATGAAAAAAAAATCAGAATCAGGTCACTTGAACCATGTAATGTAAATGTGGCCTTAATTGCATAACGCGATTTCATGAGAATTTTAAAGCAGTTATGAGAAGTGGGATTTTGGACCAATGAGATTTCACAGTGGGCGGGGCTACTGTGTGTGACACTGCAGAAATAAAAACACTTAATTGACTACATGTCTTGTTGCTCATCATGGTCACGATTATTTAAGATGAAATCTCTGATTTACAGAAGAGAAATAGCTTTTATGTCATCATGGTGGACAGTGCACCTGTGGGGCTCTTTAAAGCATGTTGGGTAGAGGGCAGTGGTGTTTTGCTGTTTAGCATTCTGCCTCTCAGGGAGGTAGAAGAGGGTAAGGACAGACCCCCCTCATGAGAGATTAAGTTTCCCCACAGAAATTAAGCAGGAGAAAAGTGCTCTGTCTCTGAGCATTCACATGCCTGTGAGCTTTGAAGTGGAAAACAGGGCCAGCAGGGCCACATGTTAAGTGCACTGACACTGGACTATGCAGCATAGACATCGTGATCAGAATCACTTTGGAACCACAGGAAGTATTACATCATGACAAGAATGTTCATAGTTCCCTTCAATACTCTTCGCTGGTGACCTGTGATGACAAAGGCAGCAGACAGGGAAAATATACAGTTATGGCCAGAATGTTGCATGCACTTTGCAATGTCTGCAAAATTATAATTATTTTACCAAAATCAGAGGGATCATACAAAATTCATGTTATTTTTTATTTAGTACTGACCTTTCACATAAAAGACGTTTACATACTGTATAGTCCACAGGAGAAAATAATAGTTGAGTACATTTGAGAGTCCCTTGTTTGTCCGGAACCGTTAAACTGCCCGCTGTTCTTCAGAAAAATCCTTCAGGTCCCACAAATTCTTTGGTTTCCAAGCATCTTTTGTGTATTTGAACCCTTTCCAACAATGACTGTGATTTTGAGATCCATCTTTTCACACTGAGGACAAAACTGAGATACTTAAATACAATTATTAAAAAAATGTCAAACGGTCACTGATGCTCCAGAAGGAAACACGATGTATTCAGAGAAACTTTTTGAATTTGAAGATCAGGGTAAATTTAACTTATTTTGTCTTCTGGGAAACATGTAAGTCTCTTCTGTAGATTCTGAAGGGCAGTACTAAATAAAAAATAAAAAAAGATATTTAGGCAAAATATGAAAAATATTACACATATTTCCATGTATATTTACATATACATTAGCACATATTTTCCCTTACTGGTCTTCGTGGTGACTATTGCAGCCTACCACATCCCTCTCGGTGGCCAGTCAGTGGGCAGACAGCCCCTAGTTACACGTTTCCTCTGCGGTGTGCTGAGGCTGAGGCCTCCGGTACGATCTCGTGTCCCCCCGTGGGACCTTGCTGTGGTACTAGAAGCTCTCTGTAAGCCTCCCTTCGAGCCTATTGAGGAGATTCCTGATCGCCATCTATAAAGACTAACTTCCTTCTGGCGATATCTTCTCTCAAGAGAGTTGAGGATCTGCAGGCCCTCTCAGTAGCCCCTTCCTATCTTGACTTTGCGCCCAGTCTGGCCAAAGCATTTCTCTACCATCGAGCGGGGTATGTCCCTAAGGTCTCCTCCTCTGCACCACGGCCTGTTGTACTCCAGGCCTTCTGTCCTCCTCCCTTCTGGGAGCCCAACCAGCAGAAACTTAATTGTATGTGTCCAGTGCGAGCATCCACAGAGTTTGCCTGTGAAGAAGGGTGAACCAGCTACTTGTATGCTAAAATAGCGGGAGAAATATATTTTTTAACCCATAGACTGAAAAAAAAAACATAGCAACAGTTAAAAGTAGCCCAATTCTGCAGGAATTGCATACTGACCTGGAAAAGCGTCCACCTGAGTTGACATTATTCGCCACCATCCTTTTTTCAATTACATCAATCAGATGTAATTTTCAAATATGAATAAGGCCTGAAACGGATCTGAGAATATCGGAAACCATGCGCTTTTTTTTCCTGCTTACAGATTCGTGGGTCATATCCGATCTGTGTCACATGGGATGAAAAAAAAATCAGAATCAGGTCACTTGAACCATGTAATGTAAATGTGGCCTTAATTGCATAACGCGATTTCATGAGAATTTTAAAGCAGTTATGAGAAGTGGGATTTTGGACCAATGAGATTTCACAGTGGGCGGGGCTACTGTGTGTGACACTGCAGAAATAAAAACACTTAATTGACTACATGTCTTGTTGCTCATCATGGTCACGATTATTTAAGATGAAATCTCTGATTTACAGAAGAGAAATAGCTTTTATGTCATCATGGTGGACAGTGCACCTGTGGGGCTCTTTAAAGCATGTTGGGTAGAGGGCAGTGGTGTTTTGCTGTTTAGCATTCTGCCTCTCAGGGAGGTAGAAGAGGGTAAGGACAGACCCCCCTCATGAGAGATTAAGTTTCCCCACAGAAATTAAGCAGGAGAAAAGTGCTCTGTCTCTGAGCATTCACATGCCTGTGAGCTTTGAAGTGGAAAACAGGGCCAGCAGGGCCACATGTTAAGTGCACTGACACTGGACTATGCAGCATAGACATCGTGATCAGAATCACTTTGGAACCACAGGAAGTATTACATCATGACAAGAATGTTCATAGTTCCCTTCAATACTCTTCGCTGGTGACCTGTGATGACAAAGGCAGCAGACAGGGAAAATATACAGTTATGGCCAGAATGTTGCATGCACTTTGCAATGTCTGCAAAATTATAATTATTTTACCAAAATCAGAGGGATCATACAAAATTCATGTTATTTTTTATTTAGTACTGACCTTTCACATAAAAGACGTTTACATACTGTATAGTCCACAGGAGAAAATAATAGTTGAGTACATTTGAGAGTCCCTTGTTTGTCCGGAACCGTTAAACTGCCCGCTGTTCTTCAGAAAAATCCTTCAGGTCCCACAAATTCTTTGGTTTCCAAGCATCTTTTGTGTATTTGAACCCTTTCCAACAATGACTGTGATTTTGAGATCCATCTTTTCACACTGAGGACAAAACTGAGATACTTAAATACAATTATTAAAAAAATGTCAAACGGTCACTGATGCTCCAGAAGGAAACACGATGTATTCAGAGAAACTTTTTGAATTTGAAGATCAGGGTAAATTTAACTTATTTTGTCTTCTGGGAAACATGTAAGTCTCTTCTGTAGATTCTGAAGGGCAGTACTAAATAAAAAATAAAAAAAGATATTTAGGCAAAATATGAAAAATATTACACATATTTACATGTATATTTACATATACATTAGCACATATTTTCATTCTGTTCAAAAGTTTTCACCTCCAGGCACTTAATGCACCATTTTTCATTCTGGAGCATCAGTGAGCGTTTGAACTTTTTGTAATAGTTGCGTATGAGTCCCTCATTTGTTCAAAAAACACATTATTTTCCACATAATGTACGTAATTGTTGATCCTCTATGCCCCGCCTTTCTGAAACGCGTCGATTTTTACAAAGCTCATCGTTCTGAAAAGCAAGGTGTACGCTGATTGGCCAGCTATCCAGTGGGTTGTGATTGGCTGAATACCTCAAGCGTGTGATGGAAATGTTACGCCCCTTACCATACTGTGATGCCATGTCCCGGCGCGATGAGACAACACCAATAAAACCCATTACAAACGAGGCATTTGTTGCATCGTACCGCGTAAACATAAAACCATGTCTGCATTTGTGATCGGAGAAACGACAAACAACAAGCGCTACTCTACACTGCTCAAAACTCGCGTTTGAATCGTCAGTGGCACATTCTTTAAATATAAAAAACGTACTTACAGGCTGCGAGTCAGAAGCGTCAGACTGTCCTTGCAAAGTTGGAACAGCCCCACTTTATAGAAACAGCCTTTGTGCACAGCATTGTAGACTACTCTGCAGTTTCAGGAAACAGTCCTCCATAAAATGTGCTGCTCACATCTGAATATTTGGGTTGAACTGTTCTGGAACAGTGTTGTAAATGCAACTTAACCACTGATTTCTAATCGTGTCCTCTTTTGGAAGGCCAAACAAAGTAGTTTCAATTTCACAACAAAACACACAGCGTCACACACGGCGGGCTTGATTGAGGAATGACCGGCAGGCTTGAGAATGGCGCTGCCGGGCGGGCTTGCGGCAACCACATGTGACGACCCCGGGCTGGACTCCGCTTCATCCGCGGTGAAAGCCAATTCGGCGATCCACAGCGCAAAGTTGATGTATTTCCTAAGCGACTAACACAGAGACGGCTGTTGGGATGACAAAGCGGATATCGTCCTCTTTTGGAAGGCCAAACAAAGTAGTTTCAATTTCACAACAAAACACACAGCGTCACACACGGCGGGCTTGATTGAGGAATGACCGGCAGGCTTGAGAATGGCGCTGCCGGGCGGGCTTGCGGCAACCACATGTGACGACCCCGGGCTGGACTCCGCTTCATCCGCGGTGAAAGCCAATTCGGCGATCCACAGCGCAAAGTTGATGTATTTCCTAAGCGACTAACACAGAGACGGCTGTTGGGATGACAAAGCGGATATCGTCCTCTTTTGGAAGGCCAAACAAAGTAGTTTCATTTTCACAATGAAACACACAGCATCTCCACGACATGGCGGTGGCGGCAACAACAATACTACAGCGAGAATAAAAGTTATGCCTTCTTTCTTTGTGTGAACATTTGGGCGGTGTTATGCAAATCTTTCCACACAGTGACGTAGACATGTGGGGGCGTGTTTAAATGAGGCGTTTTAGAAGAGCGTGGACAAGTCTTAACTTTTATAAAGAATATCTCTTTGGGTTTGAGACTTTAGTCTTTGCAACTTTAGGGATCTTATCTATGCACGAACAGCTTGTAACACTCCAAAGAGAAAGGAAAATTTGAAATTGCATCATATGACCCCTTTAAATAGATTTTTATAAATAGACTATTATTTCATATGTTAGGCTTTACAGGGTTAACATATAGATTTACTGCCATATTTACAGATTTCAGTCACTTTTCGTCAGGGTAAACCAGGACATCTGGTCACCCTAAACTGAAACCAGAATAGTATATTTAGGGATATTTAAGCTAGAGTTTGGTTTTCTTATGTTGCCTTCATATTTACACTTATCTGCTTAGTGGGCCCAGAACGCACCAGTACTCACACTGATAGCTTTAGCAGAGGCTATACGTTAAAGCTTCCCGCCAGCCAATCCCATTAAAGAGCTGGACCTCTGCTGAGCAGTGCGCACAGAACCTGCACACAATGCTGGTGAAACGTTTAGGGAAGTGTTTGGGGATTAGAGAGGCAATGTTTCTTTTCGAGCTCGCTCTGTGCTGGATGAGGAGACCAAATATGGTTAGCTGGGTCAGAGGCTCTGGAGCCCTTTGCCACCTCTGAATTCAGAAACAAATAACAAAAGACAAGAGGAAAACCTGACTCTTACTTTGAACATTACTGGAAGCAGCTAATGTCAATTAGCTTTGTCACCTCAAAAAGAGGATAGGTGAAGTCCACAGAGTCAGCTTGATACCATATTGATGTATGAGAAATTGTGAGTGAAGTGTTGACGGATGGAGGACCTGTCTTTCTGACTGAGCTACGAGAGGCTCTTTGTAGCTTTGAGTCAGGACTGAATGCTCTCCTGTTGTGTCTCCTGCGACCTTTGACCCCCTCAGCCCATACAGAAAGCAGGAGCTCAGCAGCCCTGCTGGGTCCCTCCATACCTTGTTTCCTGGAGCTGGACCGACCCTGTCTTGACCTTTAGTGCAGGAAAACTTGGAGAAATGTCATCTGTGACGGCATGTGGTATGAGTTTCTGAAAGTGTGTGTGTTTGTGTGTAAGGGCGGACACTAAAGCAGCAGATAATCAAAGCTAGCAATCAGCAATAAATCCATACTGATTACATCAGACAGTCACTTATTGACACAAACACGTAGATAAAATGTTCACATATTGTTCCTTTAAAGGGTCATTAATCCCCCTTTTTTTAGTTAACGTGCATAAGTGCATACATCCACCGTCCACTATTTGTAATTTTAGCATTTATGTATTTTTTGGAAGGAGGCTCCACTCACCTGAGGTTACAGTAGTTAGTTTGATTCACTATTGATTGCCTTGGGTAAAATAAAGATTCTTTTTTGTTTTTTTTTTATGTGCAGGTTATTATATTTTTGAAAATGCAATTATTTAATTGAATTTTCATTAGTGTTCACTATGACTTTTTCTTTTTCTTTTTTTTATGGTTTATTCCATTTTTTATTTAATTTTTTAGCATTTTTGTGTTGGTATGTTACAGTATATCATTAAATAGCAACATTACATTTCTCAGGGTCATCTAGTGTTATTGCTAGTGTTATCTAGTGGTATTTTCATATTTAGTGAGGTAGTCTCAGAGTCTTGTACATATACAGAGTTCTGGCATGAAACTCTAGATGGCACAGTCCGATAGGTCTAACTCAATCTGACCTAACAACATCATTATCACATGGCACAGCTGATTGGTTCTCTCCCGTATCGGTAGCCAATGAGCTCGCTGCTCAACATTCAAATATGACTAATGCTTGCCGTAGCATTTGCAGCTTGCTTCAGAAACCCCCCACCTTCCCCAGCTCCACCTGTATAGATCTGCTAGGTGATTCATGTATGGTATATGGGGGTTATTTAATGTATGTTATATTTGCAGCAGCAATATTTCTTACATGCTCATAGCAGCATATTGTGGATGTGTTGGCAGTAGCAAGTCTCGGTACTTGTTCTGCTGCAGCAGCAGCGTAGCAGATCTATTCTGCCAAGACCAAATACATTAACATTGTCATGTACATTACCATGCCAATCCCTCCGAGAGTTGTCATGACAGAGATATATTTTAGTTCAGTTCAAGGTTTTCAAATTACTTTTTTATTTTTATCACATTAGATAAGTAATTTTCAGTGCTGCTGTGAACAAGTGAAAATAATGTGATGCATTATATAGTTGCATAAACAGTTGTAAGAGCTGAAATCAAAGATAATTATTGATATTGCCTTTAATTCAGTCTCATGATGGCAATGTGTCATACACTCTCAGAAAAAGGTACAAAGCTGTCACTGGGACAGTACCCTTTCAAAAGATACTAATATGTACACTTTAGGTACTAATATGTACCATTTAGGGGGAAATAACATATAGATGTGCCTACAATTCTGGTGAGAATCATCTTGTGCTGAAATAGGTGGTTCCATGACCGTTTAAGCAAATGTTGTGACTAGTCATTCTTTGCTCAGAAACGTGCTGTGAATTAGTCATCAATTCACTTACATCAACTGAATCATCAAAACTTTGGTTCAATCAATGAGCACAATCTCTCTATGGCCAATCAAAAACAGCACCACCTTGTTCCTCAACATGCCCCGCTCTCTCTGCTCTGCCTGCCAAAGTGGACTTGCCAAAGTTTGAGTTGTCGGACAGATCACAAACACACATGCTTTCACTCTCATGTGCTTCCAGACCCTTTAGTCAACTAAGCCTTTTTGACACATAGGAAATGGGACTGTGACGCCCACAGATTTTATGCATACCATTCAAATTCACACAAGTCAACACTGTTCGTCAATGTCTTTGTATGTTAGTTCAGTGGTTCTCAACTGGTTTTGTTTCAGGACACAGATTTTACTTTGGATATTAAGTGGCAAAACCAAAAATTGATTATTGTCCAAAGATCCTAAAAACCTGAAACCTGAACCCTTCCAACTTTTTGTTTTGATTTCCATTTAGGAGGTTCAAGCCTTAAATAGAGGGATCAAACCACATAATTTGCACCCTGTCCACATACATGCCATATCAATCCTATAATTCCATAGTGATTAATTAGCATACAGTACATGTCCCCAAGCAGATCCTTGCACAGATGAATGAGTGGTGATTTTGTTGGTTTGACTGTGGACAATGACTGGCGGGCTCTCACAGACATGCTTCATAAACACTCACAGGAGCAACATGCATCACTGTTTGCTTTGGGTTTTCTTGTCTATTTGCTTGTCCCTGCTCAAGTCTCTATTTAGTCATAAAAATGATAAACTGGTGAGCACATGCACTGGAGCTGTTGAGAAGAAACAGAGTAAATTGTTTGCTTATTAATCTAGTCTGTTATAATTGCGGGTGCTGATCACCTTTCTGGGGTTTATTTTGCAATAATGACCGATTGTTTAACGAAAAATCAGTTTTGTTGAAATATTGATTTGAGTTTAGCTTACTTTCAGAGAACACAGAGAAACATGAGAACAGCTATGCACACGTCAATCTCCTGAATGAGTGAGAATTACTCTTGGCATTCGTCAATATTCAGAAATATATAGATGCTTATCTGCAATTGACCAATCAAAACCGTTCAAAAAAGTTTTTTTTCCTCCACATTTCTACATTCTAATATATTTAAGATTACATTTATTTGATAAAACACATTAAAAACAGTAATATTGTTAATTTTTTTTTATTTTTTATTTTTTTACAATTTCAGAAATCATTCTAACATGCTTATTTGCTGCTTATTTCTTATTATCAACTTTGAAAACTGTTTTTGCAGCTTAATATTTTTGTGGAAACAGTGATACTACCATTCAAATGGTGAGGGCAAGAATTAAAATAACAAGCAAGCAAGTAAGTATGTAAGTAAGTAAATAAATAAATACTTTTATTCAGTAAGGACACATTGATCACTGAGCAAAACAGTAAAGACTTTTATGTTACAAAAGATTTCAATTTAAAATAAATGCTGTTCTTTAAACTTTCTACTCATAAAAGAATCCTGAAAAATATGTATCTCGGTTTCCACAAAAATTGTAAGTAGCAAAACCTTTTAACATGGATAATAAGAAGAACAATTATTAACAATTGAGCACCAATGATAATAACTGAGCAGCAAATCAACATATTAAAATGATTTCTGAAGGGTCATGTGACACTGAAGACTGGAGTAATAACGAGTAATGATGAAAATCCACAAAGAAAAAAACTTACCTTAGGCTGGCCACAATAAAATGTCATAAATATCCTAATAAATTCAAAAATTAACTATTCTTTATTCAGTGATTTTAATTGCATTTCTGATCCAGTAATCACTGCATCTGGTAAACTGTGTGTTTCTGCTCAGCAAGAACACAAATGAAAGAGATCATTGGATAGCATTCTCTCTTATATGTCGAATCTATATAATATATGGGTTTCACTTTCTGAAATGAGGGACAAAAAATATTGACCTTTTTCATGATATTAAAATTTTTTAGAGATGTACCTGTATATCACAAATTAAATAATTATCATGACAACTGATGTTTGCTTTACAAGCTATAAGAATTTAATCTAACTTTTTGGCCATATAAATATACAGTATGCAAATTGAATATGTTTTCTCAATTTGGTCCTCTGGATAAAACTGGGGTGATTTTTTCCTCCTCGAGTATGAGCTCCATATTTTCTTATTTTTATATTATATGAGCCATAAAAGCCTGATGTGTCAAATATTATATTTAAAGGGATAGTTCACCCAAAAATTTAAATTAACACATGGCTTACTCAGCCTCAAGCCATCCTAGGTGTATATGACTTTCTTCTTACAGACAAATACAATCAGAGTTACATTAACAAATCCCCTGACTCTTCCAAGCTTTATAATGCCAGTGAATCTGGTTAGGTTTAGAGGTAGGTGTGGGATTAGCGACTATATATATAAAATATATTTGTAATGCTATATTGTACTAAAATGGTAATTTCCCTGCATATTTAGGTCAATTAGATTTTATATATTTTTTATTGTGGCTATAAAATGGGTAGCTTTAAGTTTGGGGGTAGGTTAAGGGGTCTAAAAATCTAAATCGCTGATAAAAAATACATTGATACAAACATCTTAATGATATAAAAGATTTGTAAACATTTTCAGATTTTCAGCTGTAAATACGTAGCAATTTTATTTTTTAATCATTGTAATGCATACAAAAAAATCTGTTTTGTGCTTGGAAATGTTACATACTAATGTCTATGTATAAACAATGAGACCAGGCAGAAAGGGCTTCGGCTATACCCGGGGGGGGGGAGTAATAAAGGCCTGCTGAAGTGAAGTGATGTGTTTGTGTAAGAAAAATATCCATATTTAAAATTTTATAAATCACAATCTCTAGCTTCCGCTAACTGTCATACAAGTGTTCACGAGATAGTTGCGTTCCAGCGGATGACGTAGGACATAGGCATAGTAAAAGCTCCAGTGAGAAAATGCTAGTCTCATGAGAACCAAGTTTTGTTTACAGCAAAGGAAAACCAGTCTCCTCTTGGCTTATATAGAAATCCTCCGACATTTTTCTTTACAAATCCTTGTTTTGTACTTCTAATTCATGACCGGTGCTTTGTTTTGCTCTCTCCTCTGCGCTTCCATGTTCGTCACTTCTCACCAAAGCTTACGTCCTGCAGCATCCGCTGGAATGCAACTCTGAGTGTATGACAGTTAGCGGAAGCTAGAGATTACGGTTTATAAAGTTTTAAATATGGATATTGTTCTTGCACAAATGCATCCCTTCACTTCAGAAGGCCTTTATGCACTTTTTATGATGGATGGACGCACTTTATTTTTCAATTCAATTAAATTCAAATAGTTGAGTATCATCAGCATAACAGTGGAAACGAATCCCGTATTTTCTAATAATATTACCAAGGGGTAACATGTATATTGAAAATAGCAGAGGACCGAGGACAGATCCTTGTGGGACTCCATATTTTACTGGTGATAATTAGGGCTGTCAAAATGGCTGAAAAACTAAATTCTAATTTTGTGCTTAAATATGATCAAAATTCAAAATTCGAATTATATTCGAATTTAAAATGCATAATTTCAGTTAGGATAAAGAAAAGCTTTTGGCTTTTCTCCTGAGGCCACAAGAGGGCGCATCGAGCATAAGATAACATGACTATCTGTGAAAAAAGTGTATAAACTATAAACAAAACAGCATCATGTATGTATTCATAGTTTAATACAAAGAGCCGAAAGCCAATCACACAGAGTACATTTTTCATTTAAAAACACGAATTGCAGTGGGATGGGGGGGGGGGAGAACTGCCATTAAGTCTCGAGAGATTTCTTTTTCAAAGTTGAATTTGCATTAATTTTTACATAGCTTTCTAGACATGCAGTTCTCTTGTGCGAGACGCGAGTGCAACGGTGATAGATGTCCCTCTAGAAAATGTGCGAAATATGCGTTCTGTGTGAACGGCTTGGTTTCAGTTTTGATGTAAACAAGATATTCTTTGCATTGATGTTCTCTTTCCCCGCAATATTTGTAATTAACAACACAGCAGCGCCACATCTAGTGGCTTCAACTGGATAGACTAACAAAACATTAAAATGCAATGACACTTACATCGTTATCGCATCTCGTGCGCCACTGATAAGGCTGCCTCCTTAACGCACACTTAAAATTCGAATGCAATGTTTTTGCATTTGAATGTGGATTTTTATTTGAAATTCTAATATTTTTTTGACAGCCCTAGTGATAATTGAGATGACTCCCCATTTAAATGAACAAAGTGGTAGCAATCGGACAGATAGGATCTAAACCATCTTAAAGCCTGCCCTTGAATACCTGTATAGTTTTGTAATCGATTTATTTATTTATGTCATGATCTATAGCTGGGGTTGGCAAGTAAGTTTGGCATCGGGCCAAAAAAAATAATTTGCCACTAGATGGCGGGCCAGAACATAGTCAAAGGATAATTTAAGAAAAAAATTCGAATGCAATGTTTTTGCATTTGAATGTGGATTTTTATTTGAAATTCTAATATTTTTTTGACAGCCCTAGTGATAATTGAGATGACTCCCCATTTAAATGAACAAAGTGGTAGCAATCGGACAGATAGGATCTAAACCATCTTAAAGCCTGCCCTTGAATACCTGTATAGTTTTGTAATCGATTTATTTATTTATGTCATGATCTATAGCAGGGGTCGGCAAGTAAGTTTGGCATCGGGCCAAATAAAAAATTTGCCACTAGATGGCGGGCCAGAACATAGTCAAAGGATAATTTAAGAAATTAATTGATGAAAAATGCAACTAGAATTGCCTGTGCTCCGCCTTCGCTCAGCATCAAATGTATTTGTTTGTTTGAAATATCACAGTTCTGTTCATAACGTATATTAAAAAATTAAATAAATAAAATAACAGGAGAGATTCAAAGTGGCTTATTGGAACACTAGTGTGCAAACTTTTTCCTACCACATGACAAGCTAATAACATGGTTGTCAGCATTAAAAGGTATAATTGCTGCTTTTTGCAGTGCAAATTTAGTTTGTGATGAAAATAACAGTACGTTTTCGTCAGTTATTTTACCTACGGATCGATGCATTTCTTACAGATTTCTGCTCATTCGAAATTGGATACAGATGAAGTAGCACTGTAAAATTACATTTGTTTGAATGCATTATTGAGAGAGCGATTTCGTGTGAATAAGTCTTGTAGTACTTGTTTAAATCATGCTTTCAGCTGAAAATATTCAGTATAGAAGGAACAAACAAATTCCTTGAGAACTATAACTTCCCGCTCATGTCCATTGCCGTCATCATAGCCTTTACATTCTTTCTGATTTGAGTGATCCTTCCCTATCAAGCTAGCTAAATGTTTAACATGTGAATTCTTGCTAAATATGCAGTTATATTATGGGCCGTTGGCATGAATTGTACTCGTGATGGAGCGGTGGAGTGCTCCTGGAGCGAGTGAAAACCACGATGCTCCGACTTTTAAAAAATCCACTCCTCGCTCCATTCAAAATCACACCGCTCCGCTCACATACTCTGATTGTGAGTAACTGTTGCTGTCATGACAGATCTATTTCAGAACCAACCACTATGACTGCAGGCCAGATATTATTGCTGGCGGGCCAGTTTTTTTCCGCAGGCCGCCTGTTCACCATTGATCTATAGTGTCGAACGCAGCACTAAGATCAAGTAAAACTAGCAATGAGATGCAGCCTTGGTCTGATGCAAGAAGCAAGTCATTTGTAATTTTAACAAGTGCCATTTCTGTGCTATGGTGGGGCCTGAAACCTGACTGAAATTCTTCATAGAGATCATTTTTTGCAGGAAGAAGCACAATTGAGCAGACACATCTTTTTCTAAAATTTTAGACATAAACGGAATATTTGAAATGGGTCTGTAATTTGCCAGTCCACTAGGATCTAGTTGTGGTTTCTTAATAAGTCATTACTGTTAAACTGTGAGGGAATATTTTTAGATCGGGTGGCATCTGGTGTGGCCACTGTGCTAAATAAAAACCTTGGATTGTTTTGGTTATTTTCTATGAGTTTGGGGATATGCTCGGCCTTGGCAGCTTTTAGAGCCTGTTTATAGCTAAAAACTTCCAAGTTAGTTTTTCTCCATTTGCGCTCAAGACTACGAGTTTCTTTCTTGAGAGAATGGGTACTGTTGTACCATGGCACAGTA
>NW_015505302.1:382684-383381 GCF_001515645.1 Sinocyclocheilus grahami
GTGCCCATGTTGCTAGTCATTTCGTCTAGTTCATGTGCATCTATGGGTACACAGAGCAGTTGAGATAAATCAGGCAGGTTATTTGTGAATCTGTCTTTGGTGGCTGTAACAATAGTTCTCCCCGGACGATAACTCGGAGCCATATAGTTAATATCAATAATACGCAGCATGCACGAAACAAGGAAATGGTCAGTAACATCATCACTTTGAGGTACGATATCTATATCAGTAAGATCAATTCCATGCGATATAATTAAATCTAGCGTATGATTAAATGATGAGTGGACCCGGTGACGTTTAGCTTGACTCCAAAAGAGTTTATTAGGTCAGTAAACGCAAGTCCTAATGCATCATTTGTATTATCAACGTGAATGTTAAAATCTCAGACAATTTGCGCTTTATCAACAGTAACCAATAGGTCTGAGAGGAAATCTGCCAATTATTTAAGGAAATCTGTATATGGCCCTGGTGGTCTATACACAGTAGCCAGAGCAAGAGATACCATAGATTTATTTTGCATATCTGACAGTGTAACATTAAGTAGAAGTATTTCGAATGAGTTAAACCTGTATCCTTTCTTCTGAGTAACATTGAAAATATCACTATATATTGTTGCAACACCGTCGCCACGACCAGTCTGACGGGGCTCGTGCTTATAACAGTAGCTTGGTGAAGTAGACTCATTTAGACCAATAAA
>NW_015505302.1:393752-395223 GCF_001515645.1 Sinocyclocheilus grahami
AATTTAAAATAAATGAACAAAAACAATTTTTAAAGTTTGGGCTCCTAAACATTAGATCACTCTCACCCAAAGCAGTTATTGTAAATGAAATGATCACAGATAATCGTTTTGATGCACTCTGCTTGACTGAAACCTGGCTAAAATGTAATGATTATATTGGTCTAAATGAGTCTACTCCACCCCACGACCAGTCTGACGGGGCTCGTGCTTATAACAGTAGCTTGGTGAAGTAGACTCATTTAGACCAATAAATTAATTTGGTTTTAGCCAGGTTTCAGTCAAGCAGAGTACAGCAAAGCTATTATCTGTGATCACTTCATTTACAATAACTGCTTTGGGTGTGAGTGATCTAATGTTTATCTAATGTTTATTTTTAAAGCCCAAACTTTAAAAATAGTTTTTGTTCATTTATTAGATTTTTTTCTGGTTTAATCACAATAAGATTTTTTCTAGATCCTGCATTAAATTTATATTTTGACATCCCTATTCGGGGAACAGACAGTCTTTATAGATTGGACAGCGCAAGTACTTCTATCATTTAAGCGAGTAGAACAAAAGCCATCATAGCAGTTATTTGAGAATTGGCTTACTAGTCATATGGAGTGTAGTGTATCTTGCATCAAAATCTCAACCCCAATTCACTGCCATTATAAAGCTCGGAAGACCCAGGACATTTTTTAATGTAACTTCGATTGTATTCATCTGAAAGAAGAAAGTTATATATACTCCTAGAATGGCTTGAGGGTGAGTAAATCATGGGGTAATGTTAATTTTTGGGTGAACTATACCTTTAACAATAAACACATGCAAACTTTTAAAATGTTTGCAAACTATTTTGTGTAAAGGTTCAAAGGAAAAAAAAAAAATTCTGAATATGATTTCATATGATAGGCTTTACAGGGATAAGATGTGTAGTAAACCAACACAGATGTCAATGCAGTGCAAAAATTATATTTGTGCAAAATCAAAGTTTCTAGACACTGTGTGTCTGAGTCAGATGCTGAGGTAGTGCAAATATAATGAGGATGTACAAAATGTTAACAGTAAAGCACAGAAGATCACATTAACAGTAGTGCAATACAGTATGAGGTGCTTACAATGTCAGCAGTAGTGTACAAGAGCAGTGTTTTGATTCTATAACAATTCTGTGATAATAATGATTCCATAACAAATCAAATTTGCGTAGAATGGAGGCATGTTTCCACTGATAATGTATAAATGTATAGAGCAGTGGGCTTGGTCAAGTTGAACTGCAGGTACAGTAAATAATGAAAAAGACGCATCGCCGGCCTGTTATGACAAACAACTTAATGAAGCAACACATAACAGAATCATAACTCAACCTCAGTCAAAGCTGACTCGCCTGTTTGTTTAACCTTCCCATGAGCCCCTGCTTATACCAGTCACATGAGTCCACACACCGGAAGCAAGACAAGACTCAAACACATTCACAGATGATCTGCATTTGACA
>NW_015505302.1:395732-400826 GCF_001515645.1 Sinocyclocheilus grahami
TATCTAATGTTTATTTTTAAAGCCCAAACTTTAAAAATAGTTTTTGTTCATTTATTAGATTTTTTTCTGGTTTAATCACAATAAGATTTTTTCTAGATCCTGCATTAAATTTATATTTTGACATCCCTATTCGGGGAACAGACAGTCTTTATAGATTGGACAGCGCAAGTACTTCTATCATTTAAGCGAGTAGAACAAAAGCCATCATAGCAGTTATTTGAGAATTGGCTTACTAGTCATATGGAGTGTAGTGTATCTTGCATCAAAATCTCAACCCCAATTCACTGCCATTATAAAGCTCGGAAGACCCAGGACATTTTTTAATGTAACTTCGATTGTATTCATCTGAAAGAAGAAAGTTATATATACTCCTAGAATGGCTTGAGGGTGAGTAAATCATGGGGTAATGTTAATTTTTGGGTGAACTATACCTTTAACAATAAACACATGCAAACTTTTAAAATGTTTGCAAACTATTTTGTGTAAAGGTTCAAAGGAAAAAAAAAAAATTCTGAATATGATTTCATATGATAGGCTTTACAGGGATAAGATGTGTAGTAAACCAACACAGATGTCAATGCAGTGCAAAAATTATATTTGTGCAAAATCAAAGTTTCTAGACACTGTGTGTCTGAATCAGATGCTGAGGTAGTGCAAATATAATGAGGATGTACAAAATGTTAACAGTAAAGCACAGAAGATCACATTAACAGTAGTGCAATACAGTATGAGGTGCTTACAATGTCAGCAGTAGTGTACAAGAGCAGTGTTTTGATTCTATAACAATTCTGTGATAATAATGATTCCATAACAAATCAAATTTGCGTAGAATGGAGGCATGTTTCCACTGATAATGTATAAATGTATAGAGACACATATGGGATATCTGTTGTCTGGCGATTTCGTAATCCTGGATGTAAAAGTTATTCTTTTTTCTCACCTGTTCATCAGACATATTCACGTATAGACAATTTTTTCCTAGATAAGAATCTTCTCCCTTTGATTAGTTATTTTGAGTATTGTGCTATTGTTATTTCAGACCATGCCACTTTATTAATGACTATGTGTATACCAGTTACATACGACAGATATTGTCCCTGGCGTTTAAATACTTTGTTGCTTTCAGATGAAACATTTGTTATCTCTATATCTTCTAAGATAAAAATATTTTTCAAACATAATTAAACACCGGAAATGCCTTTCTCAGTTATATGGGAAGCAATGAAAGCATACTTAAGAGGAGAAATAATGTCTTATAGTTCCCACATTAGAAAAATACAAACAGCCAGACTTGAGGAATTAACAAACACTATACTAAAATTAGATGCTACCCTGGCTCTTACACCATCACCTGCTCTAAACAAACAAAGACTATCACTTCAAACAGAATACAACCTTTTAAGTACTAAAAGCATTGAGAACTTGTTGAACAAAACACGTTATAGAACATATGAATACGGTGAGAAAACTGGCAGAGTTTTAGCTCACCAACTGAGGCAAAAGACAGCAGATCGCACTGTCCTCTTTTGGAAGACCAAACAAAGTAGTTTCGCTTTCGCAACGAAACACTGCTCTTCACGACATGGCTGCAGTGTCAACAATACTACAGCGAGAATAAAAGTTACACCTTCTTTCTTTGTGTGAACATTTGGGTGGCGTTATGCAAATCTTCCCACATAGTGAGGTAGATATGTGGGGGCGTGTTAGAACGAGGCGTTTTAGGTAGGTGTGGCTGACTCTGAAATTTTATAAAGAATATCTGTTTAAAGCATCCAATATTTGAGACTTTAGTCTTTGCAACTTTACAGATCTTCTTTATGCACCAAGAGCTTGTAACACTCCAAAGAGAAAGGAAAAATTGAAATTGCATCATATGACCCCTTTTATTAAAAATCGACAATTGTTTTTTAATATACGTCGGCTCTTAAATATTCTTTACGATACCACTCCATCTAGTGTTTCGGAGGTATTACTATCACTCGATGCTGAGAAAGCATTTGACAGGGTGGAGTGGGACTTTCTTTTTTATGTTCTGGGAAAAATTGGGTTTGGTTCAAAATTTAGACATTGAATTAAAGTTCTTTATACTTCACCAGTAGCAGCAGTACTTACAAATAATAACTTATCTCCTTTTTTTCTCTACAACGTGGTACAAGACATGGTTGTCCTTTGTCTCCTCTTTTGTTTGCGTTGGTAATTGAACCGCTAGCCGTGGCTTTACGCGAGAGGAGTACCATTAAATGAATACATAGAGAGAAACTTTGTTCAATATCTCCTCTATACAGACGGTATGCTTGTGTACTTGTCTCATCCACTTACCAGCTCTGATTGAACTGATTGCAAAATTTCTGGATATAAAATGAATATGCAGAAAAATGAGCTCAAGCCCATAAATTTTACATCACATTCAATACTATCTAATTATTTTCCATTTAAAATAAGTACTAAAAAATTTAAATACTTAGGTATCTGGGTCACTCATAAATATCATAAATTTATAAAGCTAATTTCTGCCCACTTATAAACAATTTAAAACAGGATCTTTACCGTTGGAACCTGCTCTTATTATCTTTAGGAGGTAGAATTAACACCGTCAAAATGAATATGCTGCCTTGGTTTTTGCTTTTGTTCCAAAGTCTCCCTATTTTTTTAACAAAATCTTTTTTTATGAACATAGACACCCTTATATCTGATTTTATCTGGAATAGGAAAACACCTCGGATGCGTAAAAATATACTGCAAAGACATCGTTCTTGTGGTGGACTGTCTCTCTCGAATTTTCAACAATACTATTGGGCTTCTAATATTAAATGTATGTTGTACTGGGTTAACCCTTCTGACAGTCCAGCATGGCTGTTGTTTGAAAAAGCTTCTTGTAAATCTGCATTATCTGCTTTACTTTGTACAAAGACTCCTCTTTCTGACCCAGTGTCTAGATATTCTCTAAATCCAATTGTTAGAGCATCTCTTAAAATATGGAATCAGTTTAGACGAGCCATTTCACTTACTGATCTCTCAATGCTAGCTCCTATCATGAGAAATCATATGTTTCCCCCTTCGATTACAGATGCTGCTTTGAATTGCTGGGTAGAGAAAGGACTTGTCACACTGTAGGATCTATATAGTGATTGTAGCTTTATGTCATTTTCTCAAATAAGAGCAAAATATAATATTTACAGATTCACAGCTTTATGATATCTAACACTCTGGATTTTCCAGTTCTACCTACAGAATCACTACTTGATACAATTCTAAAACTCAACCCACTCTCCAAAAATAATATAGGTTTGATATATTCTCTGATTTCTTCACAAAATGTAACATCCTTAACAAAATCAAAGCAACAATGGGAAAGTGAACTTGATTTGCTTTTCCCAGAGGAAACATGGCAGGATATTATAAATAAGATTCATTCAATTTCAATTTGTCTACGACACAATTATTCAGTTTAAAGTGGTTCACCGCCTACACTGGACAAAAGCAAAACTAGCAAAATTTTCACCAAATATAAATTCTTTGTGTGACAGGTGTAAAGTTGAGATATCTAATCATACGCACATGTTTTGGTCATGTTCTAAGCTTGTTAATGTTTGGCAATTAATATTTAATTTTCTTTCAGAAGTCCTGTATTTATCTATTGATCCTTCTCCTATTCTTGCAATATTTGGTTTAACTACAGAACTTTGTTTAGATAATAATACAAAAAACATGATTTCTTTTTCAACTTTAATAGCCAGACGTCTTATATTGCGTAAGTGGAAGGACAAATCTGCACCTACTTTTAGTCAATGGATTAGGGATTGTATGTATTACCTTCCATTAGAGAAGATTCGATACTCCATTAAAGGCTGTAGTCAAACCAAAGTTTTTTTCTCTATTTGGCAGCCAGTGCTGACATACATAGAGCAAATGGATCCAAATTTAATATTTTCTGCTGAATTTTTATGTCATTTTTTTCTCTTCTCATTCCCTCCCTTTTTTTTAAATCTATTCTGGTTCAATGCCAAAAGTTTCCTTTGTGTCTACAGTCAACACACCTGTACAGCGTCTCATTGGTAAGTATGACTTCCAAACACACAAATGGACAGAATGTGCTTTCTTTCAGTCCTCAGTAAATGTCTGCTCTCCTCACAAATAGACAGATCCCATGAGAAACCTCTGTATCTCTTTAATTCTATATGTTTTTCACTCTTCTAACCTGTGTGATGACCTACAGGTGCTCTCTCTGGGCCTCGTATACAGACTCCATACCTTCAACCCAGACATCTGTGCGGTGACAATACTCCTTTTCCTCAATCCTGCTCCCCCTCTCTGTCCTCCTCATTCTGTGTTTGTTGCTGTCTGGGTGCTGAGAGGCCCTATTGTGAGCGGTTGCTCCCCAGGCGCCCATTCTGCTGCTGCAGGCCGGAGCTCTTTGCAGTCATCCCCCCACCGATCAGGTTCCCTGTGCGGCGGGACACAGACCCCCCAGTCCCCTGAGCATCCTGCCGTGGCGGTCACAGCCCAATAATCCTGCCATCTAAAGTGGCTACATGGCGGTCTGTCAGTGACCAGGCCAGATGGCTGTGTGCGGTTTAAAGCATCCAAGCTTCTTTGTTGACCGAAGGTATTGATAGAGTTTCAGCAGACCAGATGTTTGACAGTGACCTGAATGTTTTCTGGAGATACCATAATTTACATTTGACAATTTTACTAGTTATTTGGTCTCACAAAAAAACTAAAAAAACATATTTAAGTCGTTTTAACAAAAACAGAAAATTAAAAAAGAAATATTAAATAAGTAATCATAATAAAAATATATTATATAAAGCCTACTTTTTTATAACATAAAAATATGAAAAATATTACCCTAATACATTTTACTTTTCAGTATTACAGTAATTTAATAATTTAACAGTATTACAGTAATCACAGTTTTCACATTATTGCAATGAGAATAATGCCACAATTTAAAGGTGACCTATTATGCCCATTTTTACAAGATGTAAAATAAGTCTCTGATGTCCTTTTGCAAAGAGTGACCTTTTATTGTGGCCAGCCTAAGGCACACCTGTGCAATAATCTTGCTGTCTAATCAGCATCTTGAAATGCCTC
>NW_015505302.1:401051-402855 GCF_001515645.1 Sinocyclocheilus grahami
GGAAAGTATTCAGAGCCCCTTAAATTTTTCACTCTTTGTTATATTGCAGCCATTTGCTAAAATCATTTAAGTTAATTTTTTTTCCTCATTAATGTACACAGAGCACCCCATATTGACAGAAAAACACAGAATTGTTGACATTTTTGCAGATTTATTAAAAAAGAAAAACTGAAATATCACATGGTCCTAAGTATTCAGACCCTTTGCTGTGACACTCATATATTTAACTCCGGTGCTGTCCATTTCTTCTGATCATCCTTGAGATGGTTCTACACCTTCATTTGAGTCCATCTGTGTTTGATTATACTGATTGGACTTGATTAGGAAAGCCACACACCTGTCTCTATAAGACCTTACAGCTCACAGTGCATGTCAGAGCAAATGAGAATCATGAGGTCAAAGGAACTGCCTGAAGAGCTCAGAGACAGAATTGTGGCAAGGCACAGATCTGGCCAAGGTTACAAAAAAATTTCTGCTGCACTTAAGGTTCCCAAGAGCACAGTGGCCTCCATTCCTTAAATGGAAGACGTTTGGGATGACCAGAACCCTTCCTAGAGCTGGCCGTCTGGCCAAACTGAGCTATCGGGGGAGAAGAGCCTTGGTGAGAGAGGTAAAGAAGAACCCAAAGATCACTGTGGCTGAGCTCCAGAGATGCAGTCGGGAGATGGGGGAAAGTTGTAGAAAGTCAACCATCACTGCAGCCCTCCACCAGTTGGGGCTTTATGGCAGAGTGGCCCGACGGAAGCCTCTCCTCCGTGCAAGACACATGAAAGCCCGCATGGAGTTTGCTAAAACACACCTGAAGGACTCCAAGATGGTGATAAATAAGATTATCTGGTCTGATGAGACCCAGATAGAACTTTTTGGCCTTAATTCTAAGCGGTATGTGTGGAGAAAACCAGGCACTGCTCATCACCTGTCCAATACAGTCCCAACAGTGAAGCATGGTGGTGGCAGCATCATGCTGTGGGGGTGTTTTTCAGCTGCAGGGACAGGACGACTGGTTGCAATAGAGGGAAAGATGAATGCGGCGGGATATCCGGATATCCTGGATGAAAACCTTCTCCAGAGTGCTCAGGACCTCAGACTGGGCCGAAGGTTTACCTTCCAATGACCTTAAGACCATAAGCACACAGCTAAAATAACGAAGGAGTGACTTCACAACAACTCTGTGACTGTTCTTGAATGGCCCAGCCAGAGCCCTGACTTAAACCCAATTGAGCATCTCTGGAGAGACCTAAAAATGGCTGTCCACCAACATTTACCATCCAACCTGACAGAACTGGAGAGGATCTGCAAGGAAGAATGGCAGAGGATCCCCAAATCCAGATGTGAAAAACTTGTTGCATCTTTCCCAAAAAAGACTCATGGCTGTATTAGATCAAAAAGGTGCTTCTACTAAATACTGAGCAAAGGGTCTGAATACTTAGGACCATGTGATATTTCAGTTTTTCTTTTTTAATAAAATCTGCAAAAATGTCAACAATTCTGTGTTTTTCTGTCAATATGGGGTGCTGTGTGTACATTAATGAGGAAAAAAAAAATAACTTAAATGATTTTAGCAAATGGCTGCAATATAACAAAGAGTGAAAAATTTAAGGGGGTCTGAATACTTTCCGTACCCACTGTATATAGATGTACTTTTTTCTTGTATGGGCAAAATCTGGACTCTTGAAAGCCAAAATGATAATAATTTGTTAAAATAATTTAATTAGGAATGGATAAACTCGTACAAATAAATATTCCTGTTAGAAATCTAAATGGTTTCTTATCTTAATCTTAACTTCCTTATTCTCTATTTGAT
>NW_015505302.1:402865-411585 GCF_001515645.1 Sinocyclocheilus grahami
TTTTTTTTTTCTGATCTCCAAAGGACGATTGAACTTAATGTAAATCTTATTTTAAGACTGTGGCTCATTAAAGCTGTCTATTGTAATAGATCACTAGAAAGGCAAGAAAGGATGTCCCATGTGTTTAATAGCAGTAAGTAGGTTTGCCCTAAGGGTTTGCACACCAAAAAGTTCTGAACTGTGATCAGTTTTCATGTACAATACATGTTTTGTTGTATTTTTGTTGTTTTATGTAAGATCAGTACCTATAATGCATTGTTTTTTGCCTCTTACAAGAAGAGAAATAGAAAAATTGCACAATATCCGCAGAGATTGTGGCTCCATCGCAGAATGTGACTGTAAAACCACAGGGACTGGTAGGATGATGCCCGATTAACTGCAGAGAGGGAGCATCATCCAATTTTCTGCCTCACTGCAAGAGTGAAGCAGTACCGCGTGTTGATACAATGACCTGAGCTAACCTCTTTATTAGACAATCCTGATTGAAAACATCTGAATTCAGCCTTAAAGACATTCTTAGAGAGGGGCTCCTTCTCGTTATTCCTTACTTGGGCACAGCCAATGTTGAGATCAACAAAATCCACTTAAACTGTTTTGCTGAAATATTAAAATACACATCAATAGAAGACCTAATAGTTTAGTGTGTATGTCACAAAGCTGCTTTATTATTAACTGATGTGGTTCGAATAGAAATATAATTGACTGACCATGTTCATGGATCACGTGCAGGTCTGTCTCATTAAACCACTGTGAGGTGAGCTCACCATTTAAAGTGCTGCCTGAAAGCATAAAAATATCATAATACTCACTTTTGCAGTTTCATAAATCTCATGTTGACGTCTGACTCAAATCACCCTGGCAGAAAGCAGATTACTCATCCAGGTTTGGAGAAAAGTATGCAGAAGTATCCATAATACCTCTTAGTGAAAAAATTCAAAATAACAAAAGAATTAGCATATTAGAATGTTAGAATTAGCAGATTAGCATATTAGAATTCAAATTAACATATTCAAATGATTTCTGAAGGATCCCTTATGCAAAAAATATATCTTTAGAAAGTTATTTTAAATTGTAGTAATATTTCACAATATTACTGTTTTTACTGTGTTTTGATCAAATGAATGCAGTGTGCACAAGAGACTTCTTTCAAAAAACATTGAAAAAAATCTTAATTATTCCGAACGTTATACCACTTTACCTAAACTTACCCTACTGGGTTAAAGTCCATTAAAACATTAGTCCTAATAGTATTTCGTAGCCCTAATAGTTATTCAGGTCATGTAGAAAATGGCTGGAAAATCACTCTGGTTCTGGTTAATGTTGTGGGTTGATTCTCCGTGACTTTGATCAGGGCACCTGCCGAGTTCCACGCTTAGAGAAAACATTCGGTTTGAGAGTTGCAGAGATGAGTGTCTGCCATCAGTGCCTCAAGAAGAACTTCAAACTGATAAGCCACAGTCTAAGCTGTCAAACCTGTATAAAAAGATGGGAATTTGTTTGCAATTTGGGTGCTTTCTGTAGCCTACATTAAATCTCTATCTCTCTCTCTCTCCCCTCTTTATTTATCTGCATAAGTGACTGTGCTGACATTAGCTACAAAGTACAAATTCCAAACAAAACAAATGAACAGGCAAATTGACCTTATGTTACTGCGGTTTCAACAGCTATGAATCGTAAAAATGTTGGTCTTCACCTTTTTTTTTTTTTTTTTCAGCCCTGAGTGGAAAAATGAAAACTGTATGCATGACCGTATTCTATAAACATAAATGAAGGTTCATGCTCAGGAAAGCCAGACATGTGCTCTGGATATTCACAAGACGCACTTCAGATATTGCTGCTCAGCATATTTCATTATAAACACAGCATGACTCAAGAATGAGCTTGACTTCACATGTTTATTTTTCAAAATGCAGCTATATGCACAGTTCATATGTATATGTCACATACATGCTTAACTGATTATATCTTGAATCGTGGCTTAAAATGCTAACATGTCTATACATCCTGATAAAGTACATTACAGATAATTAATAAAATTAAAATCCGCTACAAATGCTAATTTATAACAAAACAGACATTTGTGTGAGTTCTAAAATAAAGCAGAAAAAAAAGAGAAGGCAAGGTTGCGACAGCGGAGATACATTTAGACATTGTGATTGATGCTTGATTGACACATGTCTCTCTCACCGCTAATATGCAAGTGACAAGTGATGTGACATGTGGCCAAGTATGGTGACCCATACTCGGAATTAGTGCTCTGCATTTATCCCATCCTAAGTGCGGCGCCCGGGGAGCAGTTGGGGGTTCGGTGCCTTGCTCAAGGGCACCTCAGTCATGGTATTGAAGGTGGTGGACATTCACTCCCCCCACTGCCAATCCCTGCTGGTACGAGACTCGAACCCGCAACTTTCGGGTTACGAGTCCGACTCTCAAACCATTAGGCCACGACTTCCCACAATAGGGAACGACTTGCACACAGATGCTCCACACACATGCTTTACTAAAGGTGGCGTAAAATGATGCAATGGAAACGTGAATGCGAGGGGTCGATAAACTCCCTAATAATCCACTCAATGACAAAAATGTCAGTCAAAGGGAAACACTCTATGCCTAAGGTCACTCGAAATGAATTTAAATGCTAACATGCGTTTAAAAACACAGTGGGTTTTGGGAACTCCTATATTGTCTAGAGAAAACCCCCAAGAAAATAAACTTTTCTTAAGGCGGATTAATGCGTCTGCACCCGCCGAGTGGACCGCCCCGGGATTATGCAATGCTAATTGTTAAATGTCTCAAATATTAAAGCAAAATCTACAAAACTGAGTAAAATGCCATTTCCGCTCATGTAACGTAGTTTTTAATTTTATTCTGTTCGACTACAGTCTAGAAATACACTGTCTTTAGTATATTATGATATGATATTATGTTATATTATATTAACTAACTAATAGTTATATTATATTTACTAACTGAGACTTGTTATAGCCCTTGCATAGCATTGCTCTTTTGTTGATTTTGATTGCTTCCATTGTCCTCATTTGTAAGTCGCTTTGGATAAAAGCGTCTGCTAAATGTCTAAATGTAAATGTATATTATATATATTAAAGTTGACCAAATTAAATGCCCATTTTTTTCTGCATCAGTCCATTATCTTAAAAAAAAATGCAAGTGTAAGCCTATGTTTCTTGTGTTTTCGTGGGAGTGATGACCCGACCACCTCTACTGATATTAATGAGCCATTATCATGCAGGCAGATAACATTGTGTGTCTCTCTGCATGAGTCCACATGTCATGCATACCATTCATTAGCAAAACTAACATTGTCTAAACAGGATTTTAGTGTGATAATCATTCTGGCCTTTTCTGTATGTGAGAAGTGTAGGCTATTGGATAAACTTACATATAAACATTTAACTCGGCTACTAATTATTACATGTAGTAGCACTAAAATATTTTGCGTTTATTGTGTCTGAATTTTGAATATATTAAGCATATATTACGTCGTCCTGGTCATGTAGTCAGGCTCACGTTGAATTTGAATATGCATTGCTTTGGTTAAGTCAAGCTTTCTGTACACGTTTACATATCGAAATAAAGCGTTTTCAGCTATGAATATTTCCATTATCATTAGCCTATTATTATTATTTTAACGTCCATGAGATGGAGCTAAGTGTCGATGTGTGCACCCTCTACAATATTGAGTTGAGTGTCGTCAACATTGGCAACTCTATTTTTAGTTTGTTTTATATGCATTGATAACCCATTAAATAAACTATATTATTTTGCCTTACTTTCTGTTACAGTGCGAGGCCTATGTGTATACCTATTTGTTAAGACTTTAAACCACGGCAACCATTGCAAGCACACCATTTTTCTCCGGTCAAGTTTTTCACATTAGATTTAAACTAATATCACTTAATTACATTAGCTTAATTAGGACTATAAATAAAAGTGGACGCATGGCAACATTGAAAGCGCCCCTGAAGCGGGGCTCCTGCTGATCTGTTTTATTGCTCCAGTTTCCAGGTTGATTGCATTTGTTAATTAGTTGCTAACAGCATGGTAATGCATGCTTAATGGATAGCCGTGTGTGTCCCTGGCATTCGGCCCTGCGCTGTTCCTGGCCAGCAGTTTTCACGAGCCCTTTCTCTACGAGGAAATATATATTATGTGCATGATCATTATAATTGCAATGTATCATAAAGACGGCTCTCATCCGAAACCGCTGTAGTTTATGACTGTGTGCTGAACTTTCGGTGCACTTAATGTTCTTAATTGATTTCGCCGTTTATTTACTCCGAGTCTACAAACACAACAGGCTTCATTTAGGTAGTCATGGAATGTCTTATCTCGCGCGAGTTGAACAAAGCTTACAAGTGCCATGTTTCCATAATTTCTCTCCCCCTTTGCCCGCCCATGTCTGTTTTTCATTTAAACTTTTACTTGTCCGACCCTAGAGACATAATTATACACATTTTTCTTTCCGAAAGTCAGAGGGACTTGCAAACTGAGCCGAGTCTAATGCGGTGAAAAAACACAATTAAATGCTTGCTTAAAACATTTGGTAAACACACAGACATGCGACTAACTGTATCGTGTGGCTGTTTAGCCATGTCTAGCCTATAGGCCTATACTTTCGAGATGGTTTCATTGTAAAGTTGTAAATTACACAAAATTAGGTTTAAACCTGAAGGCCTTAATTAAGAAACTAACAAATAGACAAATGTATACTGTTCTCCAAATTTTGTTGCATAGGAAAAAACAATGGGAATTTTTTTTTAATCGCCAATAAATTTTTAGGTTTCAGGATTTTTTTATAACTAACTTTGTTTAAGGATGGTTCTCAACTATGTTATAAAATATATAACACAATGATTTGATATACCATTTTGCTTTATGCAATATGTGTGTAAAAATTCCATAAACTGGTTTTCCCATTAAGCACAATGTTATCTATACACTGTATCTAATTTGCATATTAAAGTGCTGTTGGGACAGCATGTTGAAAAAAGAAGTGTAATAATGGGAGTAGTCATTGGCCAGATTTTCATAATAATATCTAATATTTCATAAGAATATTGATATGTAATTTGTTTTCCTATTCAATTCTTTTGTCTCCCAAAATGTGTAATAAACATGCTTTTAGTCCTGGTGTCCTCTGCAGTGGACACGTATGAAATTATGTCCTGTTTCATAACAGAAGCTCATATTTTGATTTGAAACCCCATAACATTTTCCTGAGATGGTGATTTATGACAAACAATTTGAAAATGAATCAGATTTAAATAATAATTACAAAATATTATCATATTTCCATAAAGATGTAAATTTTTATCATAAATTAGTGTCAGCCATTTTTAAAAACCAAGGAGAGGGAGTGGTCATGGTGAAACAGCCAATAATTTTGCATCTCTGGAAAGCCCTGCATGTGCTCTGTACAGGACTCCAGACTTAAAACTGTGACGTGTGAGGTCTCAGAGAAATTCACTCAAATATAATGTCCACTACAGAGGCAAAAACTCCATAGCTGGGTCTCAGGAGGATATATAAACAGTTAAACATTTTTTTATTTAATTTATGTTTTATCAACATAATGTTTATTTATAAGGTAGCCTACACACATATTTATCATTATTATTATTAGGCTATCTATTATTATTATTATTATCGTCATCAAAAAAAAGTATAAAGGAAATATGACATTTATGCTTATTTACTCGCTCTCCTGTCGTTCCAAACCTGTGCAACTTTCTTCCTTGGAACAAATGAAGAGATTTTGAAGAATGAGTTGGTCATTCTTTTTCATGCCGTGTCAATGAATGGGGACGGGTTGAAATGTCGTGATCACCATAAAATATAACAAAAGCAGACAATAAAACGCATACACTTAGTAGTGGGTCTTACTTTTAATCTATAATATGGCTTCCAAAGGTGTGAAATAACCTAACACGTGATGTCTGCGTTCCTTTTTGAGACTTGATATCAAGTCAATCACCGTTTGAGGGTAAATGATGACAGCCTTATATGGGGTGCATCTTAAATCATAACTGCAAGATGAAGACGTGAACATACGGCGCATCCTTCTGAGCGCAGCATCATAGACTTCCTTCACGACGCACAATACTAGGCTACGGCACGGCCAGACAGACTGCCAGGAGGGTAGGCGGAGGCTGGAAGGGGGGACACATCTATTTTCTGTTAATAATAATAAGCAGCAAAATGAAGCGGAGAAAGATGGTGGTAGCGGCGGGCTTCTGCCTCTCGTTCTTCACGGGCACGCTGATGAATTTATTGTTCATTCCGGGATTCGAGCACCACGGCGAGAACCAGCAGCAGCCCGACGCGGACGCTCCTGCCGGGCTTCGCGTCGACGAGCTGCCACCCGTCGAAACGGCAACCGTCGGGCGACTCCCGGAGCTCCAGCGGCAAATACGCGAGCGATTGGACGAGGTTCTGCGGTACCGTCAGAAACGGGCGCACTGGGTCGGCACCGGACCGCTGGAGCGCAGGCGACTCATGGACTTGGAGCAACGCAGCGAGTGGGAAACATACAAAGGCATCGGGAAACCCAAGAATGACTATGATCAGTCTCAACCGACTCCCGCTGTATCCAAAGCAACAAAATCACACCGGGAGTTTACGCGCGAGTCGGTGCTCGGCTGCGGCAGCATTGATAACGTTACCAACGTCCAGTATCTGGGCTCAGGATACACAAAGGCGGTGTATAAAGCGACTGTGAACAGCAGCTTCTCCGTCGCATTAAAATCAGTGGATTTTGGGGGTCACGATATGGAGAACTGTGTGAAGAAATACGGGTCGTCGCCAGACTGTTACAAACTCGCATCCTTCAAAATTGTCAAGGAAATGACACTGATGGAGAGCCTGCAGCACCCTAATATTCTCAAGGTAATAAAACTGGCTATAATTTAATCAAGCAAATCTAGATCATATTAGCTCATTTGAAACCACACTTTACATTATGTGCACACTAAAACCTTTTCGTCATTATAATAACATTACTCTCTTTCCATCTGTCTAAATGGTCCCAACGATTTCTATCAGTTCTACCGAATTTTACGAGAGTTTCTTCACCAACAATTTAATTCAAAGTAGCTGAATCGGTGTAATAGCCTATGAACACATTACTTTGATTATCTACTTAAAAGGCCAAGCTAGTTTTAGGCTAAATGTTAGTGGATTACATTTTTACATTGTGTATTTACACAAGTAACATTAATAATAATAATAAAAAACATTAATGTAATGGAATTAAATGCTCACTGTTATCACAGTGCATAGGCCTAGTTATTTTTGAAGCATATGGGTAACATGAACACGCGTGCACATTATAATTGTATCAGTTAATGGACTCATTAAAGCAATTCTAAAGCAATATTTAAAGATAAAAAAGAGTATAACCCAAGTAACCCAACAGGCATTTTCCTATGTAAACCCACGTTTAATTACTGTGTGTGAATTTCATGTGTGAGTATATATACTTACGCCTGGAGCATCTAAATCAACATAAGTTCGAGGTGTGTGTGTGTGTGTGTGTGTGTGTTAGTAATTAGCCTATCATTCAATCAACAATGACTAAAAATGGCTATTGGTTCATTGTCCGCGTATTTAGTCCCCAATTTTAGGGCGCTCAGAAACGGCTGTGTTTTGCCTCGTGTGTCATTTATTTGACATGAGCGGTTGTGTAGTTGTTGAAGTCGTAATCAGCTCTTGTAAACTTAAGCGAACGAGACTCTGAAATTAACACAGTTTTCAGACAGTCCTGCGGTGTAGCCAGCCTCAGAAATTAAGCAGGTTATGTCTAAAATAAAATACATTAAATTATACCGGCAGACTTACTTAAAACTGCATTTGAATTGAATTTAATTGATGGTTTTAGTTAAATTATTGAATTTGATCTGTTTTAACGTTGAGAAAATTATTTAGTAGGCCTTTAGTTATGGGTTTAGTGCTTCCACTGACACGATGCAGCTAATATGAAGTCGATTTTGATTCATAAATAAATCAGATCAAGTTGAAATGGTAAAAATGTCCCTGAAAATCCGTTCTAAAAGGTAAATGTCACCTTTTAATAAACATGTGTTTTCTGGTAATCAGTCCAACCACTGCAGAATCCATAAATTAAAACAGTTTACATCTTGGCATTTAGTTGTGTGTAATATCTAAGAGAGTTTTGTTGATTTATCTCATAAGCTTGATAGCCTATGTGTTTGGCCTACAGTGGAACACATCCCCCACATTTTAATATGGCTACAGAGGCATGGTTTATTTAATTTCAAAAGCTGTAACCGTTGAGATCCTGTTATTGAAGGCTTTATCAGAAGCTGTATGTAGATTGGGGCCGCCGACCTGATTTCATTCTGTGTGCTCGCAGCAGGGGACCAACGGTGCAAGACCCCAGTTAATGAACTCACACAAAAGACACAGTTTATGGGCTAAAGAACATCATCAGCATTATATCTCACTGCTTACACAAAGACATAATGCTCTAAAGCGATCAAAGACAGCTGCCACAAAATGCCATCAAGTCGTTTGAAGTTAAAATTTTTAGTATCTAAAAATGAATAAAAACTTTTAAAGCATAAAACAGATTCACAATATTCACAATGCAGACTATATTCTTGGTTTGAAATTATAGCTCAACATAAAAAAAAAAAAAAAAAAAAAAAAAATATATTATAATATATATTTATTATAAGTGC
>NW_015505302.1:411628-413290 GCF_001515645.1 Sinocyclocheilus grahami
AAAAAAAAATATATATATATATATATATATATATGCAGTGCTGAGCTGTCATATTTATGCATTTTTTTAAGTATTGCATGAAACCAAATTAAATGCGGCCACTATTTGGTCTTGTTATTTTTCTTGTAAGCCTACACCTTTTCCTTGATTTTAATTTAAATAAACACTATATAAATATGGAAAATATTTCATGTTTAGACTTATTTACAATGCTTATTTATGCAGCTTTTTCTATTTGTAATCTTTTTTTACAGATTTTCTCTTATTTGTCAAAGAAAGACATTATCTTAATTTAAAGAAAGAACAAGCATCAATCTATAAAGTATAAACACAATTATTTTGGCATAAATGCGAAGCATTTTCTAGTGTAAAGTTTATTATATTTATTTATGATCTATTTATGTACCGTCTATGTTACATTTTAAATTAACTTTGTTAAGCTTGACATAATAACACCCAATTTAGTCATTCATAACAGTGACCTTGTTCAAATAGCCAGCTGACATGTTTTAAAAAATTTAGTTTAGTTAGTTTACACAAGCTCAGATGGATATTTTTCCCCCATTACATTTCAAGTCTTTTACAAATACCAATATGTGTAATTGTTGACTTGAATAGGGGCGTCGGCTCCGTTGCATGCCTCATTCTGTAGTCAAGTGCCACGTCTCACTTTAAATTTACCACTGCTAAGAGCTTCAGAGCAGGCAGTTGGCTGCGATCAGTCGCAAGTTCTTAAAACTTTAATAAATCAGCAAAATTACTCCCATAATACCTCTCTCTATAAACCTATAATGATGTAACACATACACAGATATTCCTCACATGTAAGTATTAATAAACAACCCGTGCAGTCGGCATCTACCTTAGTTCTTCGCCCTCGCACCTAACCAATCAGGCCCAGAAGTCTTGCTTTTCATTTGCTTTGGCAGCCGCCACATCAGACTAAAATGAATGACTTTTTTTTACATAAGTTGCGAGGTCAGAGGTGAGAAGATATGATACGGCGGGCTGATTAGCACCAGGCCGGGTTCACTCAGAGTGCACATAAAAAGGATCTACACAGGTCTGCCTGCCGTTTGGCTGAAAGAGGGAGGTCACACTGCAGTGACATCTCTACTCGGTTTTCCAGGGCAGATTCTGAAGTCTGTCAAGCAGATCCCCGTCTTCCTCTTACAAGCGAGGGCAACACCTGTTATGTAAACAGTCATGATTGGTAGTGGTGGTGCTGGATCTGTGTGGACAGGGAGAGTGGGCTTATTCATGTATGTTTGCCATGTCAGCACTGATGTACACTGGATGAATTTGAAGACACCATAGGGAAAGATGCAAAATGGTGTGTTCCTGTTTAATAACCACCAAACATCTCTGTCGTGTTTAGCAGTTCAAGTAATAAATTAAAAGAATAGTTTGCACAAAAATGACATTTTTGTCACCTTTTAGTCAATTCATGATGTTTCAAATCCATATGACTTTCACACTTCTGTCAACATTTAAAAGTAGATATTACACAGAATGCGTGAGCTGCTCTTTTTTCATACATCAAAAGTGGATGGTGATTTAAGCTGATAGCATACTTTGGTTCTTACACGTACACTAGGGTATGCATACAGTTTGCATTCTCAAATTGAAATTTCTAACCCCTCGTACAAGTTTTTTTTTTTT
>NW_015505302.1:413300-415006 GCF_001515645.1 Sinocyclocheilus grahami
TTTTTTTTTTTTCACAAGGTGGCAACACTGCGAAAGCCTGTTGTTTCACAGTTGAAAAGCAAACAAATGAGATGGAGCAACAACAAACTACTGAAGATGCAACAACACTAGATGTGTTGACAAGCATTTGCGTGAGAGGGTTAAGAGATACTCACGACTCTTGGTTAAACAAGTACAAAGACATGTTTATCAGTCATAACTTCTGGAGAGAAATGGCTCAGACACTGGACAAGAATGACACTTTTTGAAGTGCGCATGTGTCGAGCGACTGTGTTCGCACACGTTATGAAATGGAGTATGCTGAAGCCCACAGTATACTTTGGCCGTCTGCGTTCCTTGATGGTTCGCGCGGGGTCTGTGTAATGCAATTTTCGTCATCAGAAGTGTTATCAGTACCCAATTATTGTGACCACGTGGACGATCCGCATACAACAGTACAGGTTTTGGTGTGTCACTTTTACAAAGCTATCATATGTTTTCAGATGACTTGAAATATACAGTCATATGGGCTAATTTTATAGTGCTTTTTTTACTTGACAGTAAAAATTACCATCCACTTTCCTTTTGCAAATGCAGCTTGGATGTTGTCTAACATTTAATTACGTGTTTCATGGACTTAATGTAATAATATAGGGATGGAACAACATGAAAGTGAAGAAATGATGTCAAAATGTTAATTTTATATGTGAAAAGTTCTCTCGAGTGTTTGTATGAAAAGGCATTTGAAATGGTGTGTCAGGCAATCTGCAACACAGCTTGGGGGCCTGATTAGGGTGGTCTTGCACTTGGGATTATGTTTACATTAGCATGTCATTCTGTTAACTCTTCAGATTCTTAGTCGAGTCCCAAAACACACACACACACACATACACACTGCAAGGTAATCAGTAACCTGCTAATGTGAGCATGTAACATGTGAATGTGAAAGCTGTGCGTTCTAAACACAGAGGCCCCCAGGGTCATTTTTAAGATGGGAGTGAGACGGAGTGAGACGAAGAGTTTTAGTGCTAGACACAATTAAACACGGGTTAATACTTTAACCCCTTAGTTTGTCAGGAAGGAGAAGGCGCCAATTGTATATCTATTGTATGTTTTTCCATGGAATATGGAACAGTGTAGAACTTGCACTGATTCGAACATGATTGGTTGGACATCTTTATCTCATTGTGTGTTTGAGGAATCAATCTCTCAGGAGTGCCGGTGAGGAGTTTCTGAGGTTGGGATTGCAGTGTTAAAGACTGTGTTAAAATCCCGAGTCCTGAGAAAGAGTTCAGAACAGGAGGATTGTGGGAGGAAATGAGTTGAGGATGGGAATGAATTCTGCTGGAAGAACTCTGAATGCTCTGTCCTGCTCATTCGACATCACTCTGCTCTCTGTTTATTTTACTAGGCAGGAACAGGTTGATGAGGAAATCAACTTGTCTTTTTTTTCCCAGTGTGATCGCTTTGCTAAAAAGATCCATGTGGTTTTCAAAGGGCAGATTCACAGATTGAGGATTCAGAAAATAAATAGATCATGTAAACAGTTCAAGATGAATAAATTTCACTGCGCTTCTGTCATAGTGTTAGTTTATTGGAATTTAGATTAGAGGTGTTTGTCATTGCAATCTTGAAAGATCCCAAACTCATCAGCATTAACAACTTGCTGAGTCACGTGAAGCACACCAGGCACAGAACCAGGCGCTTGAGTGAAAACTTCTGAAGCC
>NW_015505302.1:415016-416541 GCF_001515645.1 Sinocyclocheilus grahami
ACACCAGGCACAGAACCAGGCGCTTGAGTGAAAACTTCTGAAGCCGTTGAACACTTTGGCAGTAAGATTTAACAATTTTACAATTCTCTGTTAGGGCCTTAATAAGTCTCAAGTCTTTTTATTGTTCACTGATCAATTTTAGAGACAAGGGAAAATGACTCAGAACTTTTTCCAGCGGTGTTCCTTCAGAAACTTTAAATAAAACAAGGTGGTAAAGCTCATTCCCTGAACTCACTTTTATTCACTCTTGCTTTCCATCTCAGAAACTCTCCACGCACACATTTCAATCTGAACCCAGCTATAACTCAGCACGTGGGCCATCCGGTCAGTGTCAAGCCCCTGTTACTGAGCAGCTCTTGTTCCGGTGGACAGTCCATGTCTTCACTGACTGTAGACGTTGGCTTTCATTGTGCACCACTATTTCGTCTCTGGGCAAACACGGCCGTCTCTGTGGCCATTTTGATTTGTTGCCAGGGTGTCCTCATTAAATGTTCGCAGTAGGGTTGTGAGTGAATGTGTGTTAATGGCACTTAACAGATATGCTTTTGTGAAGACTATTGAGCATCTGTATGTCGGCACACGTGGCACCAGTGAGGAGAATTTTTGAATAACAAGAGCTGATGAAGATGCTAGTTAAAGTCAGCATGAAAATAATTATTTTATAATGCATGTTATTGATCTTAATGTGAACAAATTGTGCATGTTTCATTTTTTAATCTCGTAATTCTTAACCAAAGTATAATAACTCAATCTTTCAGTGACACAACAGATTCACTGGTGACATTTGCTGGACATTTAGTCCACTTAAACTCTGCACCTTTCTTACAAATCAACAACAGTCTCACATTCATATCTGCCTTCATCCAATCAACAAAAGAAAGATAGAAGCAAGTCCTTGCTCCACGTTTTTCTTCTTTCTTCTTTAAGTCACAATATGGAAGAAGAGATCTGTTGCTACTTCTCTTTCATTGTGACATTAACATTTTATGCTAGAACTTTCTTTGTATAATTTTGTTCCTTGTACCACTTTTTATGCTCTTGAGTGTAAGACAAAAAAAAATTTGACCTAAAAAAAAAAAAAAAAAAAAATATATATATATATATACAGGGCTCAACATTAAGCCTTGACATGTGCATGTACGTCAAATTCTTACATTTTAAAGGGGTCATATGATGTTGCTAAAAAGAACATTATTTTGTGTATTTGGTCTAATGAAATGTGTTTATGCGGTTTAAAGTAAAAAAAAAACATTATTTTCCACATACTGTACATTATTGTTTCTCCTCTATGCCCCACCTTTTTGAAACGCGTCGATTTTTACAAAGCTCATCGTTCTGAAAAAGCGAGGTGTACGCTGATTGGCCAGCTCTGTGATTGGCCAGCTATCCAATGCGTTGTGATTGGCCGAATACCTCAAGCGTGAGACGGAAATGTTACGCTCCTCACATACTGTTGATGCCGTGTCCCGGTCGGAGCTATGAGACATAAATATTAAAACCCATTATAAACGAGGCATTTGTTGCA
>NW_015505302.1:416551-417562 GCF_001515645.1 Sinocyclocheilus grahami
ACACCAGGCACAGAACCAGGCGCTTGAGTGAAAACTTCTGAAGCCTTTGAACACTTTGGCAGTAAGATTTAACAATTTTACAATTCTCTGTTAGGGCCTTAATAAGTCTCAAGTCTTTTTATTGTTCACTGATCAATTTTAGAGACAAGGGAAAATGACTCAGAACTTTTTCCAGCGGCGTTTCTTCAGAAACTTTAAATAAAACAAGGTGGTAAAGCTCATTCCCTGAACTCACTTTTATTCACTCTTGCTTTCCATCTCAGAAACTCTCCACGCACACATTTCAATCTGAACCCAGCTATAACTCAGCACGTGGGCCATCCGGTCAGTGTCAAGCCCCTGTTACTGAGCAGCTCTTGTTCTGGTGGACAGTCCATGTCTTCAGTGACTGTAGACGTTGGCTTTCATTGTGCACCACTATTTCGTCTCTGGGCAAACACGGCCGTCTCCGTGGCCATTTTGATTTGTTGCCAGGGTGTCCTCATTAAATGTTTGCAGTAGGGTTGTGAGTGAATGTGTGTTAATGGCACTTAACAGATATTCTTTTGTGAAGACTATGGAGCATCTGTATGTCGGCACACGTGGCACCAGTGAGGAGAATTTTTGAATAACAAGAGCTGATGAAGATGCTAGTTAAAGTCAGCATGAAAATAATTATTTTAAAATGCATGTTATTGATCTTAATGTGAACATATTGTGCATGTTTCATTTTTTAATCTCGTAATTCTTAACCAAAGTATAATAACTCAATCTTTCAGTGACACAACAGATTCACTGGTGACATTTGCTGGACATTTAGTCCACTTAAACTCTGCACCTTACTTACAAATCAACAACAATCTCACATTCATATCTGCCTTCATCCAATCAACAAAAGAAAGATAGAAGCTCCATGTTTTTCTTCTTTCTTCTTTAAGTCACAATATGGAAGAAGAGATCTGTTGCTACTTCTCTTTCATTGTGACTTTAACATTTTATGCTAGAACTTTCTTTGTATAATTTTGTTCCTTG
>NW_015505302.1:418688-421864 GCF_001515645.1 Sinocyclocheilus grahami
GTGCTGAGGCCGGGCTAGCGTGAGCCGAAACCCCGGCTTAGCGTGTGCTGAGGCCGGGATAAAGTGAGCTGAGGCGGCGGGGTCGAGATCCGACGAATGAGCGGCAGCCACATGTGACGGACCCCGAGCTGGATTCCGCTTCGTCCACGGTGAAAGTTGATGTATTCCCTCAGCGACCAGCACAGATCAGCTCCAGGCATGACGAAGCGGATATCGTCCTCTTTTGGAAGACCAAACAAAGTAGTTTCGCTTTCGCAACGAAGCACTCAGCGTCTTCACGACATGGCTGCAGCGTCAACAATACTACAGTGAGAATAAAAGTTATGCCTTCTTTCTTTGTGTGAACATTTGGGCGCCGTTATGTAAATCTTCCCACATCGTGACGTAGATATGTGGGGGCGTGTTAGAATGAGCCGTTTTAGATAGGTGTGGAAAAATTTTAATCGCATCATATGACCCCTTTAAACGAGGCATTTTAGGAGGGCTTGGACAAGTCTTAACGTTTATAAAGAATATCTCTTTGGATTTGAGACTTTAGTCTTTGCAACTTTACAGATCTTCTTTATGCACCAAGAGCTTGTAACACTCCAAAGAGAAAGGAAAAAATGTAATCGCATCATATGACCCCTTTAAAAATACATTGTTAGAATAATAAGAAACTGTAGAGTTGTTACCATTCAAATTAAATCAGTATCAACAAACTCCATCTTTCCACTGCAGAGGAAACACTGAAGCTGCATCGAAAGTGCCATTTAGATGTATTTTACTCAGACTGTTTCATGAAGATAAGAGGTTCCATAAATGCATTTACAAAATTGCAAATGCATAAATAATGTTATAAGATTATTGTTTTACTTTTTTTTAACATACAAATATGAAATGTTGGAAAAATGCAATGATACACCAGGCCTGGAGTTTATTTTGTGTTTTGGTTTTGTTTGTGTGCGACAGTCGTCCGCGAGGGGCTGTCGTGCTGTTTTGTGTTTATTTTATTATTAAAGTTTTGTTCTCATTATCAATTACGCCACTGGCCTCGCTCCATTCCCATGGCTGTCGGCCCCACCCCTCTCGACACCGTAATAAAATCAGAATCATTGTCGCCAAAGTTTCGGCGCTGTTCTAGTTATTGTTTGTTAATGACGTTTTAAATGGGTTACTTGTCCGGGCGGGCAAGTAAAATTCTCTTTCACTTGTCCCTTCACAAAATCCACTTGTCTCGGACAAGCGGACAAGCGTTAATGTCGAGCCCTGATATAATATTTGTAAAATTAGAAATATCACTAAATTCAGATTAGATTGTAAAATGCCAATAAATATGCACCTGTAATCATAAGTTATTAGTGATATTAATTTCTACATTTAAACAGCCTACAGTTAAGGAACTTTCCACAATATTGTTTTATTCAGATTATTATTATTACGTTTTTTATACGTTTTTTTTTTTTAATTGGTATCTTTTATCATATTGCCATTGCTGTTGTTTTATGAAAGCAGTAAGCCATGTTGCATTACAGTGATTTTAATCTTTACCACTTACCTGTGGAAAAATCATGGTAACACTTAAACTATTGTAGCTCACTGTTTTAATGGCTGCGTCTCAGTATGAAATGGCCACTCAAATGCCTGTATAAAAATGTACTGTGGCTGTACCGGCGTAAAATCATAGTATCAGATGGTATGATGGTAATATGATATACACCATAGTACTGAATGGTTATATACCTCAGTACTTTAAAGAAAACCATGGTATGTGTCCAAAAAAGAAAAAAGAAAGAAAAAAAGTGGGCAACAATGTGAAAAACAGAGCTCTTCAGATCAGACTGTTGGCCACTCTCCTTCACTCCTCCCTCACTAACAGAAAAAGCTTCCAAGGAATCTGCAAAACAAATAAATATATACTAACTTCACCCATCTCTTTTATATTGCTTACATGCACAGAAATTAAACAGATCTGGAATTCAGTCAGTGCTCAAGAGAGCAAACTCTGCGCTTAGCACATGCAGCCGGATGAAAACTTTCAGACCAAAAACTAGCTAAAATGAGAAAAATCTTTCTGGTGCCCTTGGTGACATTAGCATCTGGTACAAAGCAGCTCTGGACGGATACAAAGTTTTCATTGTAAATGAACTGGACAGGCGAGTTGACCTTTGAGTTTGTGTCAGTCAAAACGGCACAGTCTGGAGTCTGCAGCACAGACCGACACACAAACACACACACAGTCGCTCATATTTTAGATGAATCATGCTGATAATAGTCATTAGAGTGTGTTTAATCTCAAATAGGCCCTTTGCTTTCTCGGAAAGCCTGTCTGCACACAGATCTTAGATCAGATTGGTCCTGTTCCTGCTTCATATCAGAGGCTAAACTTGTTCAGGATCCTCCCACAGGGACAGTTATAAAGATCCAGAGTTGTTGTCCTAAAGTTAACATTGAATGAGATAGCCAAATGAGATTGTATCTCGGGAGTTGTCAGAAATCACATTGCTGATTTATACATTGTACACTCCTGGCCAAAACGTATTCTGAATTTGAGCGTATATGGCAGCTTCTGCTGATCACCAGTTAAATCTACTGCCAAGACGAAATAGTTATTTTCCAGTGTTTTTGTTCTCTAAGAGGTAAAGTGAATAGTTTTTACCACAGACAGACATCTAGCTTTTCTGAGACTGAGATCCCCACATTAATGAAAAAATCAAAACAAATATCTGCAAAAAAAATAAAAAATAATAATAAATATGTACATTTCTAATTGATGTTCAATTTTCAGTAAAAAAAAAAAAATCCTTAAAGAAATGAATCTGATATTAAGATTCAGATATTAATAGAGAGTTTTTTTCTCTGTCCATCGGGATATTGACATTTCCATTTGTGCTTTAACTATTAATCTAACAAAATTCAGTTTTTGCTTTAGAAAAAATCCAATTCAAATCCAAAGAGGTAAATATTTATCTGAATCGTTTCAGTATTGTTATTGTATTATTTTAGACAAGTTTATAACAAAAAAAACTATTATTGCAGTGTGTAAATCATTCATAAGTCCATTTTTACATAAATTGTCACATTGAACTGAATGCTGCACTTTATGTTGGAATGTTTTTTACAAATGACAGAAATGTATGCTGTTTGCGTTTCATGAATATATATATATATATATATATATATATATATATATATAT
>NW_015505302.1:421948-429207 GCF_001515645.1 Sinocyclocheilus grahami
CTGTTGTTGGTGTTTCTGGAATAAGGCCCAGTGTACATGTACTTTGCTAGGCAACATAACATCAAGTATGCCGCCACCGGACGATTTTAGCATTGCCAGTGTATCAGTTGGAGGTGTTATGCATTGTTAGCAAGTGTGAATGATGTGACTAAATTAAGGAATAGACGTTTACATGTACCGACAGATTTTGAAGTTTATAATTACGATACAGATGAATGTGGAAACTAACTTGTTAACTTACATAACTGAAACACCCATTTGGCTGTGCAGTAATATAATGGGCCGTTTTCTCCATCCGACCTCCCGACATTACTCGCCGGTGTTTTTCCTTTGATGCTCGCGGTACAGTCGGTCACACAGCCATAGGTTGTTTTCTTTTTAGATGAAATTTCATGCTGTTTAATTTTAACTAGCTTCTTTGGCTTGAAATAGCTTAGAAAAATGTTTCTGTAAGCAAAAAGCCAAATTGTGCACCGCTAATAGCCCGTCGTGGAAGGCCTAAGGAAACAGCCTGATAGCAGCGGCCGTAACATATAGACCTCCCCCACAAAACAAACAAGCACATGCCAGTGCAACGTTTCCTGATTACAAGCTGCAGTATGTCTGTCTGTCTGCTCCCATAACGCCTGCTATTTGCTTTGATTTGCTATCATTTTCAATTCATGTATTTTGTCTCTTGAACTTATTTCCATTTATCTCACGCACATGCTTTAGCCAGCTTGGCTTCTCCAGCCGAATTTGGGGTCAAAACAGTGAAATTCAACACAATGCTGTTATCTGACGGATGCTCTCATGTCTGCGCTCTCTCCTGCTGTTTCCTGATTACAAGCTGCAGTATGTCTGTCTGTCTGCTCCCATAACGCCTGCTACAATCCCATGTATTTGCTTTGATTTGCTATCATTTTCAATTCATGTTTTTTGTCTCTTGAACTTATTTCCATTTATATCACACACATGCTTTAGCCAGCTTGGCTTCTCCAGCCGAATTTGGGGTCAAAACAGTGAAATTCAACATAATGCTGTTATCTGACGGATGCTCTCATGTCTGCGCTCTCTCCTGCAGCTGTACGGCTACTGCTACCAGGATAACAACAATATAAAGGACACGGTGACAGCCATCACGGAGCTGGGCAGCCCTCTGGAGATGATCCAGCTGCTGCAGACGCCCTGGGAGGAGAGATTTAGGGTGAGTCACTGCTCATATCACGCATTCCATCTAGTGCTTGTCTGGAGGAACACAGAGGCTTCAATTAGCCTTATCAGCATGAACAACTGCGAACAAATTGACTCACTGATTTTTCTAACATTACTGTAATAAAAGATTGAAAGGTTATTGTGAATGAAAGATTATTCATGATATTGTAAAATATTATATACAGTGGGGCCCAAAAGTCTGAAACCATATTACAAATCTTCCATATACAAATTTAGTTAAACCTAGAAATAAATAGAACGTTTTAAAATTTTGAAAAGAAGCAAACAATAACAATCATGTTAAAATTTCTATTAAACTTTTCAATGCAATGTATTAAAGTAAATACATGTTATTTTGAATTAACGATTATTCATGACATTGTAAAATATTGTATACAATAAGGCCCAAACGTCTGAAACCTAATGAATATCTGATTGATTGATTGAGTATTTATTTATTTAAACCTAGAAATAAAGAGAAAATGTAAGAAATTAAAAAATAATAAACAAAACCCCTTGATGTTAATTTTCCAATTTAAAATTTTTTCCCCATTTGTTCAATGAATTAAAAGTTAATATGAATTGTGAATTGACGTTATTCATGACAGTGTAAAATATTATATACAATGGACCCCAAAAGTCCATTGTACTGAAAATCTGAAAATCTTGATTGATTGATTGATTGATTGATTTAAACTCAGAAATAAGTAGAAAGTTTTAGAAGTTTTAATTTAGAATTTTGGAAAATAAATTAACTTTTTTTTTTCATTCAACTTAAAAAATTAATTAAAGGTTGTGAATTAAAGATTATTTATGACTTTGTAAAATATACAGTGGGGCCCCAAAGTCTGAATCCTGATTAATTGATTGATTGATTCAATTGATTGATTGATTGATTGATTGATTGATTGAGAAATATAAAGTTTTAGAATTTAGCAAAAAAAATCATGGTGATTTTTCAACTTTTCATGGACATTATGCTGATAATATAATTTGTGTGTGGGTGTGTAGGGTGTGTGGTGTTGTTACATTTGGACTCCACTTATTATATATTATTTCAGAAAGAGGAATAGATTGGGAAAGGCCCGAAGATACAGCTCATTAAGCCTGAATAAACAAACAGGGGAACCAAATTACATTCATTTCATAAAATTACTACCATTTCATAATGCACTTATATAAACATTTTTAATGACTTCAACCCAGTCAGCCAGCCGCTAACTGTTTTCTGTGAAGCCATGGGACAGCGGTTTCTCATACCCAGTCATGGTGCTGCTCATGTGGGTAATAAATGTGACATATCCTAATCCCACGCCTCCTCTCTCTCTCCCCCTAATAATTCCTTCAACAGTGTTTCTATAATGAAACACTTACAAAAAAATCAGTCCACGCTGGTAGAGCACACAGTGTTAAGCCTGTCTGATGCAGCGTTTCTAGAGTGCTGGCTGTGCGGGATGTCCCGCGCTCTGCTCTCTCTGAGCTTCCTGTTAGACTTCTGCCTGATAGACCCGGCTGATCGCTATCGCCGTGGCAACCTCCCATAATGATTTGCTATGACTTCCTGTTTCCAGAGCGCATCCTGTGAAGAGGATGAAACTGAATGACGTCCCAATGAGCCCTTCCTCTGATAACAGGCAGTTGTACTTCAAAAAATACATACAATAATATGTGGGCTTTAAATGAGAGATGTGTAATGTTTAATAATCATTTAAATGTATGTATACAGAATTTATATGTTCAGATTATGAGATTACATGCTAGCACAGACTAAAGCTAAATCCATCACTAGAAGTGTTTTTTTACTGGCCTATCACACACTTACACACCCAAACACAGATTCACAAATAAAGACCGACACACTCTCTGCACAAAAGCGAAGGAGCTCGGTAAATATCTATGCTTTAATAGGGAATGCAGCACACTTGTCTACATGTCAACACAGCACTATACAGTTCAACAGAACTATTCATCACTCTGCTTTAGTTTCAGTAGACTTTCAGCATTACCAAATCCAGTCTGTGGCAGTCTTTCCATTTCCATAACTCACTCCTAGTTCACTAGTTCTGGGTGAACTAGTGGGATAGTTCACCCAAAAATTCTGTCAATAATTACTAACCCTCATGTCGTTCCAAACCCATAAGACCTTCGTTCATCTTCGGAACACAAATTAAAGGAGACATACTATGCCCCTTTTTACAATATGTAATATACGTTTCTGGTGTCCCCAGAATGTGTCTGTGAAGTTTCAGCACAAAATACTCCACAGATCATTTATTATATCATTTTGAAAATGCCTATTTTGAGTGGAAGCAGAGACAAGCTGTTTTTTGGGCCTGTGTATTTAAACGCAGATGAGGTGCTGCTCCCCGCCCCCTTTTCTAAAATAGAGCTGTGCCATTACAGCTCGTATCTGCTAAAACACATCTGTTTTGGTTTTGATTATCCTGTTTATCACGCTGAAATCATGCGTTTTAAACCAGATTAGTTTAAACTTCTTATATACGGTTTTCTGAGTGCACACATCCGAAGCACACGGAGAGAAAGCGGCTGTCACAGCATGTGAGTACTAAACTAAGTTCTCATTCACACACAAGTTTACGTCAAAAACACACGAGTTACAAAAAAACAGTCAGTTATGTCTGTGAAGGTAAACAACTGGGAAATAAATCACTTGTTTATTTTAGTTCAGGGTTCCTCAAATCTTGCCCTGGAGGGCCAATGCGCTGCAGAGTTTAGCTCCAACCCTGATCAAACTCACCTACCTGTGATTTACTAATGATCCTGAAGACATTGATTAGCATGCTCAGGTGTGTTTGATTAGGGTTAGAGCTAAACTCTGCAGGAAAGTGGATCCCGTGGGCCAAATTTGAGGATCCCTGTTTTAGATCTGTGTGGCAGCAGCAATATACAGTAAATAAATCAATAAATCCACTGCTCTGTTGTCTCCTCTGAGGCTGGGACTCTAAATAGTGTTCTGTGCTCGTCTGTGCAGCCAAAGGCCGAACCATTAGCATGTTTTGCTCAAACTTTCGCCATGGCATTAGAACTGGTACACCGTTGTCGCTTGCAAAATCAAAATGACGGCACTGTGGGTGGAAACTTACAGATTAAGGGGCAGTAATATTATAATAAGATCCCTTTGCCACGTCACCAAGGGAGCGAAATCTGAAGCGCTCGTTTTCTCAGACGCTTGCAGAAAAAGGCTTCCCAAAACAAAGTTACTGGGTTAATCTTTTTCACGTTTCCTTGGTTGGTAGGGACCTGATTATTGCACTTAAAACCAACAATGGAACTAACACATTCAAGGCCCAGAAAGGTAGCAAGGACATCGTTAAAATAGTCCATGTGACATCAGGGATTCAACCTTAATTTTATGAAGCTACGAGAATACTATTTGTGCGCAAAGAAAACTAAAATAATCACTTTATTCAACAATTTCTTCTCTTCCGTGTCAGTCTTCACCACACATTCATGAGAGTACCATGACGCATACGTGTGATGCTGCTGTAGCAGGAGCCAGCATTCTGACGTAGAACCTGGATGCACTGAGCCTTGTTTACAAGCAGAGGAATTCACACCCATGCGTCGTGATACTGTCGTGAATGCGCGTCGAAGACTGATATGGAAGAGAAGAAATTGTTGAATAAAGTCGTTTTTTTATTTTTTTTATTTGCGCATAAATAGTATTCTCGTAGCTTCATAAAATTAAGGTTGAATCACTGATTTCACATGGACTATTTTAACGATGTCCTTACTACCTTTCTGGGGCTTGAACGTGTCAGTTCCGTTGCTGTCTATGCAGGGTCAGAAAGCTCTCGGATTTCATCAAAAATATCTTAATTTGTGTTCCGAAGATGATCGAAGGTCTTATGGATTTGGAACGAATTTTTATTTTTGGGTGAACTATCCCTTTAAAGATATAGATGTGAACACAATACCAAGACCTTCTATTAACAACAAATAGTTATTCTTTGTCAGTGTGATAAAGGAGATGGAAAAACTGGATTTTTTCCTCTTCTTTTGCCTCTGAAACATAAATATCAGAGACATGTATGTATTTTAGACATTTAGTGATATGCTGTATCCGAAAACACTCACTAATTCACTCATTCACTACTAGTTTTTGAAAGCATGTGACATAGTTTGCTATACGGGTACGAGTGAGCAAAAATTTGTGAATTACTATAAACAGTACGGCACATTGTGTTTGAGGTTGCATAAGTGTTGCGTTCCAAATTAAAAGCTTTTGAATTCCAGAGTGACATTTCTGACTGAAGCATTTCCAAATATCAATAATTGGATTAGCATATTTTGAAATTTCCTACATTTCTTTGCTGTTCAGACTCCAAACAACGGATTTAAGTAAACGGATTTGAGTCAGATCCACAAAATCTGATTTTCTGCCTGTCTGAACAAAATCATGTAATTAAGTTCATTCCACATGTTTATAAATGCTAATGCATCCTGTCTCTTTAAGACTGTTATCTACAGTTGCACTCCCTGTGCACTGCTGGGCTTTTTTTCTCTGTATGCATGTGGAACAAAGCAGAAACACCTCGGCAATGCTTTAGCAACATTTGAATTGCATATGAGGCACTAATAGACTCTGGGGAGACTGTCGAATCCGTTGACTTCCAAACAGCTCATTTAGGTCCAAAGCCATTTCCTCTGCACACTGACGAAGGCTTTTATGCCCTCTACACAACACGGGCCCGGGAGCGACGCCACACCTGTTCACACACCAGCTAAACCAAATACGTGACAAGCAAGCAAACGTTCACACGCTTGCATTTGTGTACCAATGGTAAAAAATGCTTGGTGCGTTTTTGAGGAAACCAAATCTGTTGGGGTATTTTAGATGGCCTCGCCTCCCTCACAATGGCTTTCTCAATGGTTTTACCAAATCTGCCCCACGTTAAGCAAGACAGCAACCCACACGCAGTATGAGGGGGCTGACCTTTCCCAGTAGTTGCTAATCCGGAGTGTATTAAAAGCAGCTTTTGTCTGTTATGAAAGGCAGGAGCAGTGTTTCCTCCACCCCCTCATTTCCACTCTGTTTGCTTCTCTTTTATGTTCTCCTCTTCTTCTTTTGGTTGCGTACACCCCTCTAACTCCTCTTTGCGTCTCCATCCTTCTCTTCTTTCCCTGTGGCCGTCTAATCCTCTGAATTCTGCCCTTAAGAACGTGGTAGATTTAGGTGTTGCTTGAATGCGAGGTGTCGCCAGCTGCCAGAGCTTCAGCCTTAGCCCTCGTACCCTCACACACAATAAGAGTGCTAATCCTAAGGAACACACTTGTGCACTCGCAGACATGCACTACACAATGGGCCTTGCACACTTAAGTGGCTCCATGGGTCATGCAAGGAGGTGCTTCAGTTCCTAAAGACAGTCTTACCCATTTTGACAGGGTTCTGGGTAAAACTGGTGGCCCCGAACCAGTTAGAGGCAGGTGAAATATCCTAACTAGGTTCTCAAAAGAGATTTCGAGTGGATTTTTTTTAGAATTAGAATTAGAATAGAGTGTTAGAGTTGCTAGAGGGTCAAATGAAGATGGAAGAGATGTGTTTTAGCCGATTCTTGGAGATGGTTAAGGACTCAGCTGCTCAGATTGAGTTAGGCAGGTCATTCCACCAGGAGGGAACAGTTGATGTAAAAACCTGTGAAAGTGATTTTGTACCTCTTTGGGATGGCACTATAATGCGTCGTTCACTTGCAGAACGCAAGCTCCTAGAGGGCACATAAGTCTGAAGTAGTGAATTTAGATAAAGGGGTGCAGTCCCAGTGGTGGTTTTGTAGGCAAACATCAATGCCTTGAATTTTATGTGAGCAGCTATTGGTAGCCAGTGCAAATTGATGAACAGAGGTGTGACGTGTTCTTTTCGGCTCGTTAAAGACTAATCTTGTAGCTGCATTCTGGATTAGTTGTAGAGGTTTGATAGAATTGGCTGGAAGTTGTAGTCTGAGAAATTCAGCTGATCATCAATCTCAACTCCAAGGTTTCTGTCTGTCTTTGAAGGAGTTGATGCACCTAGCTGGATGGTGAAATTGTGAATATTTTAAATTGTA
>NW_015505302.1:429393-441221 GCF_001515645.1 Sinocyclocheilus grahami
TATATATATATTTCATTATATATCATTATTATGATTATTATTTATGGTTTAATATTTAGTTGTCATTTCTTTTCTTTTTTTCTTCTTTTTTTACATTTAGGTTGCATTTGCCATCATCTAACGGTCACTTAAAGATAATCTTTAAAAACATTAATAATTCAATAACAGTGTTAAATGTAATCTTTAGCAAATCTCAAAATGAATATGTATTTTTCATACTGTATTTTATAAAGTTGTGATGCCTAAATCCACTTTATATGAAATATGACTGCTTTTAGATTTTAATGTTTATTTTTGTTGATTGAATTAGACATCATAAAATATAACTTTTTAATTGGCCTTTGGTTATTGTGCATAACAAAAAATAAAAATAGGCTTATCGGTGTTTGCAATAATTTTTGTATTTGTGCACCGCACATAACATTTCAAATAAAAAATAAGATATCGTGGCCATGAATTAAGAATTTGTTCCCACGACTTAAAGGTGCAATAGATGATTGTCTTCAGAAACATTTTGTGTTATGCTGGTTGAAAGTCTCTTCACATCCCGATAGCAGTCATTAAGTTAAGTGGTCTAAATGTATTTATCTGTATTTATATATTCTGTGGAAGGTGTAGAACCAAGAAATGTTCATCCAATCAAAACGCTCAATCCGAGCGTTTTAATTGGCTTTCCTACCTGCCTGTCAATGTATGTATGAGCATACCTCTGCACACCCGGTTCGCACAGACAGGATACGTCATCAGCGCGTTTACGCACACTGTGCAGACAGAGCGAGAATGGCAGACAAAACATCAACAACCCGATTTTCCTTCCTGGTATTGTAGTACTTTTAAAGTTTTCTCACCGGTGAATGACACATGATGTAGCCAGCGGGTCCCAATTCCTGTCCTTGCACCCCCAGTTCTGCATATTTTGCATGTCTCGCTTTGTTAACACACCTGATTCAGATAACCAGCTCGTTAGAAGTGAGCTACGTGCATGAACTGTGTTCCGATCTATATGATCCCTACACAGTGTTCATTGCTCCCTATTCTCTGAGCAGGGGAAATCCTTTGAAGTTTACTTTACTTCAGAACATTCATTCACAGATTTGTGCTGCACAGCGTCTTCACACACATCACACTCTCACACACACACGTCTTCACATCCAGTGCGAGGACTGGAATTGGGAACCGCTGATGTAGCCTATTGTAGTAATGTTGTCTCTGGTATTCTGGTCTTTGAGCATATATGCGTTCAGGGGCGTGGTTTTGGACGGTGATTGCAGGGAGGGTGGGACGTTCGCTTTCAGTGCTATCAGGCTAAAGTTAGCATTTTCCAAGATCTCCTACTGCACCTTTAACTCGTTCCGTATTTTTATTGAAAGAGTGGCCGAATTGTACTAATTTGTTCCCTCCTTTTAATGTTTGGGTTAGGGTTATTTTTATGAATATATAACCTGTAATATATTCCATAATTCAAGATAATATATTGCTTTCCATATTGACATTATTGCATGCATCTGCAGATCTGTCTGAGTCTGATGAGGCTGCTGTATTATTTGGCCCATTCCCCGCTTGGGTCTGTCACCCTGCTGGACTTCAGGCCACGGCAGTTCGTTTTGGTGGGGGGAGTGTTGAAAGTGACCGACCTGGATGACGCCAGTGTTGAGGAGACTCCCTGCTCCCCATCTTCTCCTTCAGACTGTCTCATGGAGTTCCCTGCCCGCAACTTCACCCTCCCCTGCCACAAGGGTCGTTGTGAGGGTGTCAACGAAAAGAGAAACCTCTACAATGCTTACAGGTGCGTGTTCATGACCTGAGATCTGAGCCAACTTGTGCTTTGTTTGTGAGATATTGAAATTTTTCCCCCAATTTTTCAGATTTTTCTTCACCTACTTGTTACCTCACAGTGCCCCCTCAGCACTGAGACCCCTTCTGGACAAAATCGTCAACTCTACAGGTGAATGTGATTCCACTGCTTAAAATCTGCTTATCTCTCTGGAAAAAGTGGGTCATATCAGCTTAAGCTGGTTTTAGTAGCTGGTCTAAGGTGGTCTATCAGCCCAAACTAGGTCCATCAGATGTTGGTATAGCTGATCAGCCATCTAGGCCAGCTTGGACCAACTAATGACCATAAATGACTAGCTTGGAGTTAGAAACCATGCAAACCCACATACAGTACCACCTGAAGCTGGTTTTAGCTTCCGGGCTTGATAGTGCGAGCCTTTAATTAGCATTTATACTAAAAATAGATTTGTGTGAACTGTAAAATTAATTAAAGAGCATGTGTGCGAATAAAAAAAGTCTCTACAGGTCTTTAAAAAAAAAAAAAAATCCAGTTTTAAAATGTAAAATTTAACATCATAAAAAGTCTTAAATATCTGAAATGATATAACAAACATCTTAAACACTGCACATTTGTGCCAAACAATTTCTTATGATTTACTGTGAATTAAGTATGTCCAATTTTCACTGCATTTCAGGCTTGTTTATACTTAATCCTGCATTATTAATTAAGGTGTTTTTTTTCTACACAATATATCTGCCATTTAATTCCATGCAAACTGTAATAAAATAGACTAAGCACATCATTTAACACTTATTAATCTATCTATATATCGAGGGGTGAGAACCAGAAGGGCGTAAGCATTTTTGGTGAAATGGAGATAAATACAGTATATACTGTATATCAAATGAAAGCTCCTAATGAGCTCTCTCTACTGGCAAAAGTACTGTCATCCATGAGTGTACACATTTTTATTATAAACAATTGAAATCAGTAAACAAAGTCAGATCAAACTATGGTAAAATGTTTGTTTTGGCTCTCCTGTAAAGCTGGTGAAATCACACTTACGCCTTTCTGGTTCTCACCCCTCGATATACTGTATATATTGAATAATAAATATTTAAAAACCTAGTGTACATTTTGCACTTAGTGTACTTTGTTTGCATGGAAATGTCTCCTTGTATTACTTTAATATGTGTTATTAAGGAATAACACATATTAATAGATGCATTTTCATTTTTCATTTCATCCCTAAAGTTTTTTATGCATGCCTACATTTTTCAACTTAGGAGCACATGTGCTGCTTGGGAAAAAAAGTAAGCGTCAAGCAATGCTTTTTTTTGTGGAGGAGAAGTTTGCTCAAACATCCTCTACAAACATTCCTCCTCTTCACATCCCAACATTTCTCTTTCAGTCCCTGCCAGATGCCTTTTGTCTCTGCCCTTAATTCCTTTCCTTATCCGCTCTATCGTCATGTCCATCAATATAATGGCATGTCAGATAGTGTTTGAAATCTGTTTTTCTGGGACACAACAGTCCGTGAAGCCACGGGTAGCATGGGTGGGCCGGCCTCGATCCTATCTTTATCTCCCAGTGTCACGAGACATCCATTTCAGCATCACTATGCAGGCATGTTTTCTTAATGACAAAATGTAAACCGTTAATAGTTGAGTTGTTTATGCTGTATGAATGTGTTTCAGGAGAGCTGATATGGGGCACTGACGAGACTCTGGTTCACCTTGAAAAAGGTATCATAGTTTCTTAAAAAAAAATCAACACAACTGTTTTCAAAATTGATTATAATAAGAAATGTTTCTTGTGACACTAAAGACTGGAGTAAAAATTGGAAAAAAAAATAGAATCGAAAAATAGAAAACAATTATTTAAAATTGTAATAATATTTCACATTATTACTGTTTTTACTGAATTTGATCAAATAAATACAGCCTTGGTGAGCATAAGACTTCTTTCAAATGTGTTCACATCTTTAATCTTGCCATGATTAAATTGTATTTAATATATATTTTGCCAATATATCAGCTTTCTGCTCTCTAGATATTGGTTTCAGCATCAGCCATTAAACCACTCATATTGGTCAACCACTAATATTTAATACTTCATGTCATTTTCTCACACTGCATGTAAACAGGCCTTTATACTCTCTAGTCTAGTCCAGTGTGCAGTATATTGACTGGACACTTCTCTGCAGTGCTTGGTGTTGTAGGTGTTCATGTAAAGCAGGGTCCTCTGGCGGATACAGCTTCCCTGCAGAATTCACTCCTGCCCAACACACATTAAAAACGCACACTGTAAAAAAAATTCTGTCAAATTTACGGTAAAAAAACGGCAGCTGTGGTTGCCGGAATTTTACCGTAAAAAATACGGTAGCAATGTTTTAGGTTTTACGGTTTTAACTGAAATTTACAGTTAAATACCGTAATTTCATTAACTGATATAATGTTAATATGCCAACCTATTGAAGTACTGAAATCTGTTTTGTACCTTTGTAATACACTGATAAGCACCTAATGCAGGTGGTGATGAGAAAGTCACGTGATGAACCAAAGCCCATCACAAGCAGCTTTTAGATAATAACATATATAGAAGGTGCACAGTGTCATTCACACAAACACTAAACACCATCATGGTAACACACATTAAACTGAACCACACAACCCTAATATTCAAAACTAAGAAAAAACATAGTTATTTCAACAAAAAAACATCAAATGTGAAATGTAACGCAGGGAATTCTGGGGATGTCAATTTACGGTTATACGGTCTTTTTCACTTCAAAAAACGGTATACTACTGTAAAATTAATGTCCAATACATGTAATGTTCAATACAGTTTTTCACCGTATATAGTAGGGGAATTTACTGTTAACCATTTAACAGGTTTTTAGTGTAGCATTTTTGCAGTCTTTTACCGTTAAATTCATGGTCATTTTTTACAGTGCAGCATGCCTCTGGCCCACTAAATCACCTTCTCTCTCATTTCTCCTGCATCTTACAGGAACATTCAAAACAAGCAAGAGCTCCATAAAGCATTAATTAGTGCAATAAAGAGTCTAATAGTTGCTCTTATTTACTGGCTTCTAGCTCCACTTAGTTGCCACGTGCGGCTCTTGCTCTCCTCGATCCCACCGTGCTCACTCATCAGAAAGACTTCATCGAGGGCAGCTTGCCCAGTGACCTTCATTCAGAGCCGAAGAGAAATAGTGAATCACGTCAGTAAAGCCCATCCAGCCATATCCCTGAAGAGCGAGAGAGGGAAAATGAGACAGAGATTCCGACATTTATAGCCTAGTAGTCGAGACGTTTGTAATACACCGTTAATTCGGGTATTTTAAAGGCTGTGCTCCTTTTATCAGGCCCATTGTCACAGTGCTGTGAATGAGACCTTAGGTTTACGCTACAACCTTCTCGAAGAGCATAAAACCAAGAAAAACTCTACAAACCATTTGAGACGCTTTCCAGAACCATCTACAAACCTCACAGCAATGCAGCGGTGCCATATTGACAGCTCTCCAATTGATATATCCTGTCCACAAAGTGGACTACCCTGGGATCGTTTTTCACGAAAGCGTACGAATACATGACCACATTGTCAGCGTTTTTGCCAGAGGCATACAGTCCATGACAATGTATCCATCACCATTCCACTGTACTGCACACTGTAAAAGAGCCGCATATGGATTGTGAAAACGCATACTGGCTGTATTTCAGCGTGGTTGACTGGCATTTGGCATGTAATCAAAGCCGTCCTTCAACGGTCTTTAACGATCATATTAACGGTGCATTAGCATGAAAAAGAGAAACGTCACACAAAGTATTGTCAGCAACTCAGTTTGAAGATAGATGAGTGTGCAATGCAGGTTTGCTTGCTGGGTCTTGACACGATGTGCTAGCAAAGGGCTGCTTTAAGATACTTTAAAGACAAGTAAAAATCTATTAAACACAATGATACAGACCATGCTGACCACTCAAATGATATTTGTGAAAGTCAAGTCACTTTTATTTCTGTAGTATTTATACACTGCAGACTGTCAAAGCAGTTTCACAGTAAGAATCAATTATGGAAAATCAATTATGGAAACAATTCGATGTTTCTACTAAAAGACAATAGTGTCTATGGCTAGTGACTTTTTACCAAAGTCTGCCTTTCAGCAAATCAGTTAAGCGCCAATGGCATATCCTGTTATGAATAATTGTTTTCCACACACACACACACACTTTTCATATCGTTGCTACTCGCCCGTTTTCACCAAATCGAGCTGCTCGCAGCTGTTGAATTAATATGGGCTGCAATATATATTATTTCGCTCATCTGAGAGAGAACAGCTGCCCCTATTCTGTAATGTAATGTCGTACGTTCAGTATTACAAACACAATGTTGTGTTAATGTGAATCACGTCTTGTAATGTTGACTTGATACAACATGACCGAGATGAGAAGCAGACAGCTGCGCTTTTTATGATAAAAAAACACACACATTAAAGGTCTGGCCATCATAGCTCTGTGAGGAGAATGTTGGCAGCGTTACAGTGGTCTGTTCCTCACACATCTCTTCTCATTAGTTACTCTTGACGTGCACTGACCTTATGACTCTACCATCCACATTAGTTTAATATCATACTGTTTTATAACCAGACGTGACATTATAATGGACAATCGATTAGGATGTGAAATCTCACTTGTTAACAAATTCTGCTATATAGTATAGCATATATCGAATATGTTCCTATTGGTTATGATTGTGACACATGCCATTTTATGTTTAGTTTGGACAGACACATTACTGGAACTATGGAGGTATTTAAAAAAAAAAAAAATGTCCTAAAAAAATCTCATTGACGTTACTGTAATGCAATAATGATAATAATAATATACTATGATGGTTATCTAGTATTTTTCATTTTAATAGCAGTATTTAATGTTGTTTTAATAACAATATTTAATGTTAATATTATGTGATATTAATCTGTTCTTCAGATTGCGTATCCTCTTGAGAGTCACAGAGAAGCTGGAGCTTATGTAATATTATATTTATATAATTATTAATTGAATTATAATAATTGTATTATTATTATAATTCAATTATTATAATAATTGTATTAATAATATTACACTATTAATAGTATTATGATAATATATTTTAACATTATATTATTTAAATTAATGAATTTATGTATCGCGGTTGTATTTGTTTTACTGTCTTTGCTGTGTTTTATTGCATTTATTCTGATTTAAATAAAACAAAAATCGCTGGATTACAGTAAAAAAAAAAATATTGTATTACAGTAAAGATAATCTAATGGGAAGCACAGAATTACAAAAAAAGTTAACTGTCCGGATGCATAACGGTAATGAAAACAATATTTTACTGCATTACAGTAATGAGAATTGGGTGAAAATGTGCTTAATTGTCAGAAAGTGCTTTTTTTTAATGTTATCTGAGTTTCAACACAGGATTTGTTTCTATAGGTCAGTGATGTACTGCATTGTTGAAGAGCTGACAACACAGTGATAAGTGACAGAATGAGAGAGAAGGGGCAGATGAATGTGTGGGTCGGACAGATAGAAGGGACACTGTTAGTTTAGTTTTCTTTTGGTCATTGTATTACAGTAAAGATAATCTAATGGGAAGCACAGAATTACAAAAAAAGTTAACTGTCCGGATGCATAACGGTAATGAAAACAATATTTTACTGCATTACAGTAATGAGAATTGGGTGAAAATGTGCTTAATTGTCAGAAAGTGCTTTTTTTAAATGTTATCTGAGTTTCAACACAGGATTTGTTTCTATAGGTCAGTGATGTACTGCATTGTTGAAGAGCTGACAACACAGTGATAAGTGACAGAATGAGAGAGAAGGGGCAGATGAATGTGTGGGTCGGACAGATAGAAGGGACACTGTTAGTTTAGTTTTCTTTTGGTCGTCACTCGTCACTCCTTTATTTGCCTTTCTCTCTTTTTATCTGCTTCCCTCTTTCTCTTGGCCTCCCTCTAACTGTGGCTGCCATGACGGAGGCATTTATTGTGGTCGGGGTCACGTTGAGTGGTGTTTATAGTGTGTGTGTGTGTGTGTGTGTGTGTGTGTGTGTGTGTGTGAGTGAGTGAGTGAGTAACTGAGTAAGCAAAAGATAAAGGCAGAATCAGAAGACACATGTCAAACTGACTAACAACAGCCTGAAGACTCCCCTCGTCAAAGAACAAGACAGCCCCCTGTGTTAACACAATGAAGGAGCTTGTTTCACTGTGTGTAAACCTCCTGCACACACACACACTATGATTTCTTGGACTGTTGTTAGGCATTTGATTTATTGAGCAGTGTATGTCAGTGCTGGCAGTTTGGCCAGAAAGCACTGAACATGAAAGATTTACTTAAAAGTGACATTAAGAACAGTAGCAATAAAATAAAAAATAAAATAAAATACATCTATAGTAATTTCTTCAGTCTTTATTAGAATAACATCTTTTCCTGGATCTCATTCCTCTTTCTCTCTTTTGACAGAATATAAACATGTGTCAGAGGCCTCGATAGCAGCAGAAAACTACCGCTGCTGGCCGTCTTATCAGCACGACGCATGCCTGCTGTCAGTCTTCAGCGTCGATGAAGCTATTGACGTGTGTGAGAGCCATGCCCAATGCCGGGCCTTCGTCATTACCAATCAGAGCACATGGACAGGTAATGTTGCACAGTGTTACTCTGTTTCATTGTGTGTAGGACAGCTCAGTACGTTATACTTGACTAACTAGACATGATGAAATGTAAGTCAAGTAATTTTTCTGATTTCAGTGACCTTTACATTTGTTCACTTAGCAGTTAGAAATAAGGAGTGCAGCAAAGCTATTCATCCTAAAGAGTCAATAATTCAATAGTGAATAGAAATACAGTTTCATAAGTTTAAAACCTTGGCTGCATCTGAAATCACATAATTTCTGAGTATGTACTTATTTTGGATAAGTAATTACTTTCTTACTCTTTAAAATGTATGTTGTATAACCTGACCCTATTTACTATGTTAGCACCATAGACTGTAAAAAAAGATGGACGATGCGTCTCCACTACCTTCCACTATAGAAAAGTGAAGCCGAAATATCCCAGATATGGCCGCTGTCATCTTGTACCAATGACGTCATTTGGAACCGGAGTCTACACAGAAGTGATTCATTTGGAGCCAGAGTTTGCGCAGAAGTGATTCATTTGGAGCCTGAGTTTGCGCAGAAGTGATTCATTTGGAGCCTGAGTTTGCGCAGAAGTGATTCATTTGGAGCCTGAGTTTGCGCAGAAGTGATTAATTCGGCGCCTGAGTTTGCGCAGAAATGATTAATTTGGAACCTGAGTTTGCGCAGAAGTGATTCATTTGGAGCCTGAGTTTGCGCAGAAGTGATTCATTTGGAGCCTGAGTTTGCGCAGAAGTGATTCATTTGGAACCTGAGTTTGCGCAGAAGTGATTCATTTGGAGCCTGAGTTTGCGCAGAAGTGATTCATTTGGAGCCTGAGTTTGCGCTGAAGTGATTAATTTGGTGCCTGAGTTTGTGCAGAAGTGATTCATTTGGAGCCTGAGTTTGCGCAGAAGTGATTCATTTGGAGCCTGAGTTTGTGCAGTAGCAGTTTAGTTTGGCTCACGTCCCATTCATTTACATGGAGAGGGTAGGGTTTATGAACTATACTGCAGTCAGCCACCAGATGGCGATCAAAATGTTTTGGCTTCACTTTTCAGGATGTGTGAGGCACACTTCGTTAGCGCACACTACTAGTCTTCTGGAGAACAGTTAATCAGTGGTGTGTTTCCCAAATGCATTGTTACCCAATTATGGTGGCAAGTTCTGTTGAACTCTGTTAACAATGGAACTTGTGACCATAGTTTCTTTTGGGAAATTAACTCCTGCACAGTTATAACGGACGGATTAATCCAGAGACAAAAACTCTGAACTACTCAGTAATACATCAAAGTAAAGTTGGTCACATATTTTGGTTTACGTTGACTTTATCGTTTAATAAGCTACCATGTGTGGACTTGCTAACATCAAACTACAAAATGCAATTGTGAATCGAGTTATCGCTATTTATATGTTGCACAGAACTGCTGTGTATGTAGACTCAGTGTATGTATGTTTCAAACCGGTCACTTGTGAGAATCCATTTCAGTTAGGATGCCTTAGTGACAGCTGTCTACAGTATGTTTGACAATAGACAGCAAGGCAGCTCTCTAGATTTTGGAACAGAGCCACTGTAGTGTGTTGTAGTGTTAATGTAAATGTGTGCATGGATTTGTGTGAATGTATGTCCTTTGGTAAATGAGAAATGTCGTCCTGATGAGTGCTCTAACTGCCGTGACTGTCCACTCCTCACACCCCGTTCTCATTCCTCCCTCTTCTCTCATCACCACACACAACAACTGGACGTAGACTAGCGGTTCTCATTGGTTATTCACAAACCCCAGTATGGATCAGAGATCTGTTCTTACCATCCAGTGGAAAATTGTATGCCTTCGAGGTTGCTTTTTTGTAGCTTGGGATATTTCTAAGATGTTTCTACTAAAACTTCTTAGAAGGAGACAAATGGGACAATGGTTGACATATAGAAGAAGTGTAGAGCTATAAGATTGATGTGCATATTTCTCAGAACATTTCTCTTGAAAGAACTACATGAGTTCATATTGAAATCACTGGCTTTTGATTAAAGACTTTGTCCTGGAATCTGAAGAGTGATCATATCTGAGTATGATACATTTTCGAGAGCTTGTAAAACTCTAGAGGAGACACATGAGATTATTGGGTATTTTTGTCAGGAGGAGGTTCTCCATTCCATAAAGTTATTATTGTCTAGGAAAAATATGTTCTAATATTGAAGAGATTTTGCTTTGCAATCCCTTTTTGTTGTTGATCTCATAACCTACAGTATTTCGGCTCAAATGTATCCATCGCTTGGTAGAAATTTGCCATATTAGATAGTAATAAGGTGCAAAATTTCAATGAAATTTCAAATTCACAGTTATTTTCAAACCAAGTAGCCTTCTGTTGGTCAGTGCAGCAAATCTGCATGATCAACTTGAACCTGTTGCGAAATCTGCATCCTGCCAATTTTTCAGCATCATTTAAAATCCCCAAATTCTTATTGAAAGGACTTTGCCTGTGAAAATTCACCGAACATCAGTAAATGTGACTGTACCACAGCACTCTCTTTCGCGTTTCTATTTCTCCCATTTCCTGTTTCTCACATCCTGTTCATTCTGTCTTTCGTCTGCTGTTTTGTAGCAGGAAATGGCCATTCTTTCTCACAGCCTGTTTCACTCTGCAGGTCATCAGCTTGCGCTCTTCAAAACCGGTGCAGCCAGCATGACCACGGCTCCAGGTAAACTCTCGTACATACGACTGGGGGCAGCTGAGAGTTGAGATGAGAAAGCGCCATACAGTGTGGTCAGTCATCATCAGTATCTTCTGATCATCTCCCTCTGAAGACACTCATGTGCTGTAGTTCCTGAGGACATGTTGCTCAGGATTTTGGGAGGACGGTCAAAAGAGAAAGCACCTTTCAGGAAGTTCGAGACTCGCTCAGGCGGAGGTCAGCTGTCAACTATGTGCAATACTGCCTCTCTGAACCTGGGATTGGACGGTGAATATGTTTGTGTACCTGGCAGAGATGCAGAGAAGCTGTTTGTGCTTGTCACGGCAACATGTGTGTGTGTGTGTGTGTTTAATGAGTCTCTGCCCACACAGAATCCTCTTTTATTTGCTCTGATATTCAGCACTTTTTTCTCCATGTGAAACAGGGTCTATTTGTTGAGCTTTTAAAAGCATTTGCTTTGATTTTTGAAATCTTTTCAAATAAGTGCTCATGAAAAAAAAGTTCTTCTGACAATTGATTCTAAATGTTCACTTAGACCAGTCTAAACAAGTAATTTATTGGTTTAAAGAATGAAAACACCTTTTTTAAATTATGAAATAATTTTTAAAGACTGAAGTTTCAGATCAGCAAACAGATCAGCAGCAAATCTGAAAATGTATATTACAAATCAGACCCCCCCCCCCCCCCCCCGTGCCTTTT
>NW_015505302.1:441584-448400 GCF_001515645.1 Sinocyclocheilus grahami
CCCCCATTGTGATACTTCATTGTTAGATGGTGGTGGATGGTGGTTAGTCAGCCAATCCCCTTGTGGTGTGATTAAGTTTCCTAAGGAAATGTCATGTCAATCTATTACTTGACAGGTGAAGGAGTTCAAGAGTTTTCTGCTTTCAGCGAAAGCACTGAGATGTACATGTACATGTTTTCTTATGGTGGTGTTGTATATGAGAATAATATTTTTATATGGAAATATAAAGTCAAGAGATTTAAAACTGTTTATTGGTCATGTTTGTGTGTTATTAACTTTTTCAGGGTTAAAGAGGGTATAAAAAAATTAAATTGATCTTAGAAATGTACTAACATTATAAATATGCATTAAAAATATTTTATCATGTATGAAATAGGGCTCAAAATTGATGTTAGTATTTGCATCTCTACACTTCCGTTCAAATGTTTGGGGTCAGTAAGATTTTATTTGTTTTTTAAATAAACTGATTCTTATTCAGTAAGGACATATTTATCAAAAGTGACAGTAAATTAATTTATAATGTTATACAATATTTATACTTCAAATAAATACTTTTCTTTTGAACTTTCTATTCTTTAATTAATTCTGAAAAAAGACCACAAAATATTAAGCAGCAAAAACTGTTCTCTTTCACTTGGTCACTCTCGACGTCACGTCGGTGACCGACGAATTGGGAATCTCGCTAAAGAGACCAATCTACTTCGAGTGTAAACTAAACAAGCCAATGCACATTGGCATGCGATGATTGCATCCAGCTGTGCTGATCGCAGCGCAAGTATAAATAGGCAGCAGATGCAATGCATACTCAGCTTTTCGCTTCGGAGCCGAGCAGTGCTATCGTTTTCCTCCTGCCAAGCTTCGTGATTCTGAACGAGTCAGCGCACTCAAAGGAGTTTCTTGTGTGGGTGTTACGGTGCGACAGCGGTTTGGTCGACCTTCGTTGAGTGGGTGCAAACTACAGGCTGCACTACCCCTTGTAGTGTTGCGGCAGCCATCTCCCCTGTGTGCTTCAGCACAACTAAAAGAGCAATCCTAAAAGACCATTCACGGGTGAACGTCTTTTTAAAGATGGCATTTCACCCGTGCGTTTCTGGATGCGGTTGTTATCTGGCGCCAGGTGATGGTCACGATCGCTGCCTCACATGCCTAGGCATTAAGCACGCTGAAGTGGCATTCGTGGATGAGTCATGTTCCCATTGCGGGAAGATGAATATCTCGGAGTTGCGGACCAGACTCCACTACCTCAAAAGGGGTGGAGTTCCGGTGCCTCTGTCACGATCTAGTTCTCTTCCTGGCAGAAGTCAGGGGAGGACTACTTCTGGCAGTAGCTCGGGCAGTTTGAGTATGAGCGTACCAGCCGTATCCTTTGGGGCTCCTCCTGACGATCGGATGTCGATCGCTGCATCGGAGGGCAAGCCTGAGCTCTCTGGAGAGGAAGATTCGGCAGTGCTGCCGAAAGCAAGGCCTGAATCGGATCCGGAGATGACGGCGATGCTTTCCCGGGCCGCCGAGAGGGTAGGGCTCAAGTGGAAACCTCCACCGCGTCCCGAGCCCTCGAGGTCGGATGACTGGTTTCTCGGGGTGGCCTGCACTGGTTGTCAGCGCCCCACTCTGGTGCCATTCTTCCCGAAGGTGCATGACCGGCCTAGTGGTTCCTCCTCCCTCACCACCCTCGATGGTGGAGCAGCCAAGGGGTATACAGAGATCCCCCCGGTGGAGCGGTCGGTTCGCGTTCAAGGGACGGGCATATCAGTAGAAGGTCCTGCCCTTCGTGCTGTCCCTGTCCCCCTGTGTCTTCATGAAACAGGTACACAAGGGGCACTGAGGGTGCCCCTTGCAAGTGGAAGAGGTACGTTTTCCCAGTGTTATCCAATCTCACTGAGTGGGTAGTGCTACGACAGCAGTGACTGGCCTTCTTGTTGCGAGCCCTGGCCTACACCAAAAGGGGGCACAGGTGGCTCACACAAGACACTGGAAGGGGCAGCATCCATGGCGCTTTGATAGGGATTCCCAATTCGTCAGTCACTGACGTGATGTCGAGAGTGACCGAGTAAAAGGGAACATCTCGGTTACGTATTGTAACCCTCGTTCTCTGAAGGAGGGGACGGAGACGTCACCCCGGCCAGGTCACCGGCTCGGCTCCTCAGCGAAAACCTGAGTATGCGTTGCATCTGCTGCCTATTTATACTCGCGCTGCAATCAGCGACAGCTGAATGCAATCATCGCATGCCAATGTGCATTGGTTCGTTTAGTTTACACTTGAAGTAGATTGGTCTCTCTAGCGAAATTCCCAATTTGTCAGTCACCTACGTGACATCTCTGTTCCCTCCTTCAGGGAACGAGGGTTACAATACGTAACCGAGACGTTTTCCACTTTGATAATAATCGGAAATGTTTCTTGAGCATTAAATCAGGATATTAGAATGATTTCTGAGGGATCATGTGACACCGAAGACTGGAGTAATGATGCTGAAAATTCAGCTTTGACATCACATGGATAAATTACATTTTAAAATATATGAAACTAGAAAACAGTTCTTTTTTATTGTAAAAATATATCACAATATTATTTTGCAAGTACCAATTCCAAACTTTTGAGAAGTAATGCACATGATTCCACTTTTCAAATTCAATATTTGTTTTTTCTAATTTTCAAAAACAATAGTAAACTACTGTCATACTTTAAAAAGACAAAGGCATATGTGAGAAATATGTTTAAAATGCATGTAAAAAGGCATTATCTGTCAGATGGTCTGTTCCTGTCTAAGTGGCTGGTTCTTGGCCAGAATAAGCATCAAAGTGGACTAGACTTTAAACTAAATGTCAAAACCCAGGAAACTGAGCCTCAGCACAGCCAGATAAATTGTGTGCAAATGTGAGATAAGCAGGTGCTTGTTGTTTGTTGATTTGGACAAACATCTGCATAGAGCTTGTGGACTTCTTGTTCCAGTTTCCTGTGAGGATCCCAAGACCAAAATCAAATAAACATCCTTCACCAGAGTAATTTGTTAACCTGAATCACCTGCTCTGTCCAGCAGGTACAGCATCAGGTCCAGTTCACCTCCTGACACACAGCTGCTCTCCATATGCCATCATCCAAATCCTCTTTCCACGGGAGCTAATTTCTACATCATGACTGATAGAGAAAGATGGAACTACAAAGACTTGAAAACCCAGGCTGGATCAGATCTTTAGAAAGGGGTGTGTGGTGACTCAACACTCAAATGTGTGTTAATGTGTATGTGTCAGACTGAGAGATAAGGAGAGAAAGTGAGACACAAAGACAGAGAGAGCAAGAGAAGCATCTGTCTTCTATTGGCCTGAGGGATTATGGCTTTTCCCGAGGCATGGCTCCAGGCTGTGAGAGAGATGGGGCGAAGGAAGGGCTTAGAGATGAAGAAAGTGTGAGAGGGATTGTGGGTTAGCTGCAGCCCCATTAATGAGAGACAGATCCAAAGTTAAAAAATCACCTCAATGCTGTAATGTTTGGTGGTTTTCTGAAATGAGGAGAAAACATCCACCTTTCTGCATTTGGGTTGTTAGTTCAACATGTTTGAGTGCTTCATCGGTCCTGAGGGTGACTAAATGATGACAGTTTTCATTTGTGAACTATCCCTTTGAGTCCACATGTACCAGTGCTACTATCATTCATTATATCATGCCAGAATGAATCATTAGAGTGGAAGGAATTTCTATCAATATAAAGAAGCAATGGAATAAATTCACCATGTGGAGTGCATGCCAGCTGGCATATTAGCAAAACCTTAGGCAGGGTTAGTCATACTGAGTTTACATGGATGTTTCTCTCCTCTCTTCTGTTGAACACAAAAAAAATAAAAAATAAAATATATATATATATATATATATATATATATATATATATATATATATATATATACAGTGGGCACAGAAAGTATTCAGACCCCCTTAAATTTTTCACTCTTTGTTATATTGCAGCCATTTGCTAAAATCATTTAAGTTAATTTTTTTTCCTCATTAATGTACACACAGCACCCCATATTGACAGAAAAACACAGAATTGTTGACATTTTTGCAGATTTATTAAAAAAGAAAAACTGAAATATCACATGGTCCTAAGTATTCAGACCCTTTGCTCAGTATTTAGTAGAAGCACCCTTTTGATCGAATACAGCTGCTTTCCCGGGCCGCCGAGAGGGTAGGGCTCAAGTGGAAACCTCCACCGCGTCCCGAGCCCTCGAGGTCGGATGACTGGTTTCTCGGGGTGGCCTGCACTGGTTGTCAGCGCCCCACTCTGGTGCCATTCTTCCCGAAGGTGCATGACCGGCCTAGTGGTTCCTCCTCCCTCACCACCCTCGATGGTGGAGCAGCCAAGGGGTATACAGAGATCCCCCCGGTGGAGCGGTCGGTTCGCGTTCAAGGGACGGGCATATCAGTAGAAGGTCCTGCCCTTCGTGCTGTCCCTGTCCCCCTGTGTCTTCATGAAACAGGTACACAAGGGGCACTGAGGGTGCCCCTTGCAAGTGGAAGAGGTACGTTTTCCCAGTGTTATCCAATCTCACTGAGTGGGTAGTGCTACGACAGCAGTGACTGGCCTTCTTGTTGCGAGCCCTGGCCTACACCAAAAGGGGGCACAGGTGGCTCACACAAGACACTGGAAGGGGCAGCATCCATGGCGCTTTGATAGGGATTCCCAATTCGTCAGTCACTGACGTGATGTCGAGAGTGACCGAGTAAAAGGGAACATCTCGGTTACGTATTGTAACCCTCGTTCTCTGAAGGAGGGGACGGAGACGTCACCCCGGCCAGGTCACCGGCTCGGCTCCTCAGCGAAAACCTGAGTATGCGTTGCATCTGCTGCCTATTTATACTCGCGCTGCAATCAGCGACAGCTGAATGCAATCATCGCATGCCAATGTGCATTGGTTCGTTTAGTTTACACTTGAAGTAGATTGGTCTCTCTAGCGAAATTCCCAATTTGTCAGTCACCTACGTGACATCTCTGTTCCCTCCTTCAGGGAACGAGGGTTACAATACGTAACCGAGACGTTTTCCACTTTGATAATAATCGGAAATGTTTCTTGAGCATTAAATCAGGATATTAGAATGATTTCTGAGGGATCATGTGACACCGAAGACTGGAGTAATGATGCTGAAAATTCAGCTTTGACATCACATGGATAAATTACATTTTAAAATATATGAAACTAGAAAACAGTTCTTTTTTATTGTAAAAATATATCACAATATTATTTTGCAAGTACCAATTCCAAACTTTTGAGAAGTAATGCACATGATTCCACTTTTCAAATTCAATATTTGTTTTTTCTAATTTTCAAAAACAATAGTAAACTACTGTCATACTTTAAAAAGACAAAGGCATATGTGAGAAATATGTTTAAAATGCATGTAAAAAGGCATTATCTGTCAGATGGTCTGTTCCTGTCTAAGTGGCTGGTTCTTGGCCAGAATAAGCATCAAAGTGGACTAGACTTTAAACTAAATGTCAAAACCCAGGAAACTGAGCCTCAGCACAGCCAGATAAATTGTGTGCAAATGTGAGATAAGCAGGTGCTTGTTGTTTGTTGATTTGGACAAACATCTGCATAGAGCTTGTGGACTTCTTGTTCCAGTTTCCTGTGAGGATCCCAAGACCAAAATCAAATAAACATCCTTCACCAGAGTAATTTGTTAACCTGAATCACCTGCTCTGTCCAGCAGGTACAGCATCAGGTCCAGTTCACCTCCTGACACACAGCTGCTCTCCATATGCCATCATCCAAATCCTCTTTCCACGGGAGCTAATTTCTACATCATGACTGATAGAGAAAGATGGAACTACAAAGACTTGAAAACCCAGGCTGGATCAGATCTTTAGAAAGGGGTGTGTGGTGACTCAACACTCAAATGTGTGTTAATGTGTATGTGTCAGACTGAGAGATAAGGAGAGAAAGTGAGACACAAAGACAGAGAGAGCAAGAGAAGCATCTGTCTTCTATTGGCCTGAGGGATTATGGCTTTTCCCGAGGCATGGCTCCAGGCTGTGAGAGAGATGGGGCGAAGGAAGGGCTTAGAGATGAAGAAAGTGTGAGAGGGATTGTGGGTTAGCTGCAGCCCCATTAATGAGAGACAGATCCAAAGTTAAAAAATCACCTCAATGCTGTAATGTTTGGTGGTTTTCTGAAATGAGGAGAAAACATCCACCTTTCTGCATTTGGGTTGTTAGTTCAACATGTTTGAGTGCTTCATCGGTCCTGAGGGTGACTAAATGATGACAGTTTTCATTTGTGAACTATCCCTTTGAGTCCACATGTACCAGTGCTACTATCATTCATTATATCATGCCAGAATGAATCATTAGAGTGGAAGGAATTTCTATCAATATAAAGAAGCAATGGAATAAATTCACCATGTGGAGTGCATGCCAGCTGGCATATTAGCAAAACCTTAGGCAGGGTTAGTCATACTGAGTTTACATGGATGTTTCTCTCCTCTCTTCTGTTGAACACAAAAAAAATAAAAAATAAAATATATATATATATATATATATATATATATATATATATATATATATATATATACAGTGGGCACAGAAAGTATTCAGACCCCCTTAAATTTTTCACTCTTTGTTATATTGCAGCCATTTGCTAAAATCATTTAAGTTAATTTTTTTTCCTCATTAATGTACACACAGCACCCCATATTGACAGAAAAACACAGAATTGTTGACATTTTTGCAGATTTATTAAAAAAGAAAAACTGAAATATCACATGGTCCTAAGTATTCAGACCCTTTGCTCAGTATTTAGTAGAAGCACCCTTTTGATCGAATACAGC
>NW_015505302.1:448698-451869 GCF_001515645.1 Sinocyclocheilus grahami
ATGGCTGCAATATAACAAAGAGTGAAAAATTTAAGGGGGTCTGAATACTTTCCGTACCCACTGTATATATATATATATATTGATTTGAAGGATGTGGGTAACCAAACATTTGATAGACTTCCATAAGTTCTTTTTTATTATTACTATGAAAGTCAATGGCTACCATCAACCCTTTGGTTACCAACTTTCTTCAAAATATCTTCTTTTGTGCTCAACCGAATAAAGAAACTCATAGAAGTTTGGAACAACTTGTGAGTAAATATTGAAGGATGTGGGTAACCAAACATTTGATAGACTTCCATAAGTTTTTTTTTTATTATTACTATGAAAGTCAATGGCTACCATCAACCCTTTGGTTACCAACTTTCTTCAAAATATCTTCTTTTGTGCTCAACGGAATAAAGAAACTCATAGAAGTTTGGAACAACTTGTGAGTAAATAATGACTGAATTAAAATTTTTGGGTGAACTATTTATTTTTAAAAAGTCATATCTTTTATTATTGTATTTTCCCACTTACTTTGTAATTTTGCACCAGCAACAATCATAATTTAGTTTTTTATGATAATTTTCCACCCTTTCAGTCTGTTTTGCTATTTTGCCATTAAGACCTTTATGTAAATGCCTTCTTTATGAGGCATGGGTAAAAGAATATGAAAACCATAATGTAAAAGTATCATAAAAAATATACAGTGGGGGAAAAAAGTATTTAGTCAGCCACCAATTGTGCAAGTTCTCCCACTTAAAAAGATGAGAGAGGCCTGTAATTTTCATCATAGGTATACCTCAACTATGAGAGACAAAATGAGAAAAAAAAATGTGAGTTTTTCTTTTTAAAGATGCATTCAGTAGTTGTTTAGCTAGTGTTGGCATTGCTGTTCTTCATGTACTTTAAAGCAACTGAACTCTATGTATGTTTTTTTTTACCTTGAAACATAAGTTTCAAGATCATTCTAATGGTACACTGACTTCTAATAAGGTGAATGTCTTCCGTTTCTTTGCCATTTAATTCCCTTACCTGTTACACCTGTAAACAAAAAAAGAACAAACTTGAGCATCACTCAGGATTTTCATTAAATTTTTCAACCTTGTGTTTGCCATACCAATGTTTATGCTGATTTTTAGTCTTGTCTGTCTTTCGGTCAATTAGACCATGTATGAGACAAATAATAATGCAAGTTACAAAACAGTGCAGATATACAGCTGTGAAATATCATATCCAGTGACCTTCACTAATTATGACAAAAATATTTAAAACCTGTAAACTTTGAATGTTTAATATCATTGCTTTTTTCATGTTTGTTCATGTAATGCAGGTGTAAGCCCTCTGGTTCTACTTGACCCGCTCTGAGTAGGATTCAAACCGGCGAGGTAATGGGAAGCGGGTTTTGATTTAACAAATTCACATCTTATGATTTAACAAAAGGATTTAACAAATTCACATGTTAGTTACCATGACATGGAGGAAAACAAATAAAATATCTCAAATTGTATTGTTTAATCGTTTTGTTTTGATTTTCAAAACATTATTAATTTTACTTTTGCATGTTAATGATTTAATCATAGCTTTTCATCAACTCACAAACCCCCTGCAGTTCTTTCATGAACCCCAAACCTTGGTGTAATGTAATATTTAATGCATTTCATGTACCTAAAATAAGTGATCCAATATATTGTTACTAACTACAATTTTCATCATGTAATTTGCAATCAGTAGCTGACTACAATATTTAAGTAATCTACCCAGCACTCTACATCCAGTGTTATTTTAATATCATTGATATACTACTTTAGCCTTTGTTAATATTTAGATTTAGATTACATTTTTTTATATTTTCTAATTTCATTTTAATTTTAGTTAAAGTTGTATTTTTTTTGTTTATTTTTGTCATTTTTATTGTTGTGTGTTTTTTTAAATGTCTATGTAGTTTTATTAAGTTTTAGTTATTTTAATGCTTTAATTTAAACTAACCTTTTTTTGTTTTTTTTTTATATAATGAAAATGTTTTATGGTTTTAGTCTTAGTTAACAATAATAACCTGGAGTACAGTACAGCAAACACTTTTATTTCAAAAGTTTCAAAATGTTATTTTTCGAGACTCGACCCCTGTAAAGAAAAATGAAATGTTGCTCTTAAGTGTAACAGCAGGTTTGTGGCGCAGCTTTGAGTTTTTGTCTTGGACATTCAGTCATTCAGATGTTTGACTTAGCAGAGTCAGAGCAAAGCAGGTCAACGTGATGGAGCAGGAATGCGGGAGGAATGCAGACACAGTGGTCATCACAGCATGAAAGAAACAAGGGGGGATGAGAGAGAGAAACAGAGAGGGAGGGAAAATAATACAACGATAAAGGTCTTTTAGGAAGCACAGACAGTGAGCTTCTGTTGGCTGGACATAGAGTGGGGCAAAAAAGTATTTAGTCAGCCACCAATTGTGCAAGTTCTCCCACTTAAAAAGATGAGTTTTATCCAGTTGTACTTGTGTCTAAAAAGGGAACTAGCCGATACGGGCAGCAATACAAGTGAAAGTAAAGTGGAGGACAGTGTATTAAATCCGTCACTCACACACACACTGCCTGCTGAGGTTGTCCAGAGGTCATCTGGCTGCCTACCAGACCTCATGACTCTCCCTCCATCACAGCAGAGAGAGAGAGAGAGAGAGGAAAGACAGTTTGTCATTCATTCCATATGTAAAAAGGTTTCTTCATCTCAATTATGGAGAAAATTGCTCAAACGTGGAGTTTGTACATAGGACCTACATAAGACAAGCTGTGTGGAGAATAGATGATTGTTGTCAAGCAGGTTTCCTGAACACTCCCACCATCTGCCATTGGTCAGACTAACAAATAGTCCTGGCCCAAAGTCACACCATTGGTTGAGTAAGTGTTGTTTTTGTGTTCAGGCTGGATACTCAAACAAAGTTTATAAATTAGCCTAAAGATGTGTGACTTAAAGTTGTTTCTGCATATTAGAGGTAGAGCTTTGCCAGATTGAAGACATGCAACAGGAACGAGTTTCTCACCCTTATGCCATTCCAAACCAATAAATCATTCATTTATCTTTAAAACACAAATTAAGATATTATAATCATGTATATATGCATATATATATATATATATATATATATATATATATATGTGTGTGTGTGTGTGTGTGTGTGTGTGTTGTTCTGTT
>NW_015505302.1:451879-454137 GCF_001515645.1 Sinocyclocheilus grahami
ATATATATATATATATATATATATATATATATATATGTGTGTGTGTGTGTGTGTGTGTGTGTGTGTTGATCAGTTGTTTTAATGTGAATAAAAGCCTAAATTAAATCTGTTTATCATATAAAAGTGACTGTGTCTCTTCAGAAGATGTGGATTAAACCGCTCAAATCATATGGATTACTGTTACGATGTTTGTGTTTTTATGAACTTTTTGAAATGTCAGCAGTTTGGTTACTTTGACTTTCAATGGAAAGGAAATGGACAGAAATCTCTCAGGTTTCATTAAAATGATCATCATTTGTGTTTGAGAGAAAAATGAAAGTCTTTTGGGTTTGGAGCAACATGAGGGTGAGTAAAAGTGTTTTAACATCAAAAACCCAACAGTCAGCTTTAATTTTTATGTTTCTCTGTTTTAATTCTCATTTAAAAGACCTCAGTAATATCATATATTTCTTCTCAGAGTTTCAGATTAAGAGGTCAACAGTGTCTCAAACTATGCTCAGATTTCATACAAAAGTACACAGTCATGAGGAATTTTCATTATTGTCTTTCACAATAGAACATTTCTCAGTAAAATCATCCAAAACCAAATTATCTGAGCTATTCTAAGCCACATTATGTTTTTCTAGTTCTATACTGTATTGACATATTTGTGCAATTGACTCATTTGTTGCTATATTTATCTCTCCCAAGGAATTTTGGGAGAAACATCTGTGACAAAGTTGATACATAAATGAAACACAATTGAGCCATGGAGGACATTTGCATTTATGAATTTGGCATACACTTTTATCCAAAGCATTTTACAGAACATTCAAAGTATTTATCAGTATGTGTGTTCCCTGAAAACCAAACCCATGGCAGTGCTAGTAACCTCTGAGCAATAAAATGTTCCTCTGAGAGAGAGGAAAATATGAATGCATGCTGAGTGATTTAAAAAAGTAAGAAATAGACAGCATTTTAAAATGCAAATGCCATAGGCAATGCTGGGCTTAATCATTTTAATGGTTTGGTTAACTTTCAAATGCTCTTAATGCTGTATCAAACGTCTCAATTGTAAACATCTCATAGCTGAACAGTAGCGGATTTCATAAAGTTACATGAAACTTTCAGTTAAACGAATCTGATACGCCTAAAATTGAATTGCCAGTGAAAATGGGAATAATTTCAGGAAATACCTTTATGTTGGCACAAAACAAAAGGAAACAGCAACCGACAGAATAGAAAGCCAGACTGACACTGTCATAAAGAGGAGTTCACTGAAGTCATGAGAAAACCACTTTTGAGATTACAAATAAAAGCTTGTTTCTGAGAAACCAGCATGAGCAATGCTTGAATCTAGTGTGTTTTCTTTTGTTTCTCAGGTTTGAGTTTGAGTAATTCGATGACATCTGGCTTTCTGTCAGATACTAGCGCCGATGGCTCAGACTTTGATATGGATGAGTGCGTCTACACAAGGAGCAATCAGGGCATTGTGAGGGTACAGCGGACATAGCATCACGCTCACTGCCAGTGCATGTGCCACCCAGGTGGAGGTTGTCTGAGGCTAGTCGACTCTTCAAGGTAAGCAAATGCTCAACTGAGTTGATTTTCCTGCAACTACAGCCGCAAATTGTATTGTTGTAAAATTGTGGTATTTTTAATTGGCAAAAAAATGTAGAATAGCAATCAGGAATTTCGTGTGAGGGCAAAATAATCCCCATGCGAATTTCACTACGGTGTCAGTAGGTCATGCAAATTCACTCGGCCATGACTCCAATGAAGTCCATTTTAAATGTGCATAAATGTGTGCGGGTTCAGTTAGGTTTAGGATGTGAAATAGTGAGATAAGATTTAAAATATTCAATATAAAACACAATGCTTGCACACTAACATGATGCAATCATGTCTATTCAAGGACACGGGACAAACTTTTCTATCTCCCATCCAAACTCCTGTCCTCCCTTTTCATAAAAAATCTGCCAGCTCAAAGTTTCTCCTCTGTGTTCACAAAAGAATTTAAATCTTCCCATATCCAAGATAAGCTTCTCCAAATACAAATACATCATGTAGATGTTTTAATCTGTTTAAGACATAAAATCCCTCAGAGAATGCTGTTGAGAGATGCAGGAGACCAAAGGCTGTTTTCCATTTGTTTTCAACACAGTAACACCCTGACCTAAAATATTAAACACACACACACGCATGTTTAAAAAAAAAATTGTATTGGTCACCAAGCCTGCATTCTTCTTCTTCTTTAAATTATTATTAATATATATATA